>NW_003805468.1:214014-239721 GCF_000255335.2 Galendromus occidentalis
AGTGCACTAAAACATGTTCAGCAGACGTTGTCGCTTGTGTCCAGCGTTGTTTGCCGCCGACGCCACGGTCGGTCTCTAAGGCGAAATATATCATCAAAGGCAGTTAGCCAGCAGCCAGGCAAGCATCCGCTACTTCTACTACCGGCTGGCAGAGAGGCGACAACAAAAAAACGCTTGGACCTCATTCAAAGTTGTCTGAATGCCCGGACTTCATGAGCGGCCGCCCACCCACTCGATCTGCTCGCTGTCCCACGAGAGGGTGAGAACTCAACTCTTTAACTGAACGCCATCACAGAGACTTTTTTCCTGTCGTTGTCGTCGTTCTTGTTGCAGTATCTGTAGAGCAAATGTCCTCGAAAGGAGAAATCGACCGCGACGGCTCGCGAAGCGCGTGTTCGGCTCCCGCATTCACCACTGGCACACACGCAAACGCCATCGTCGTAGATATAAAAGCCAAGCATTCGAATGACCAGCAGACGAGCAACTTTAAATTTGAGTTTCGTTTTATCTATCTGCTCCCAGTCGAGTGCGCGAAATTCGTTCGCTCGACTTCGAAGGCAAGCCGTACGGGATCGCGGGACGACCGGGAGCGATACGCGAGCTCAGAGTCTGCATCCCTAGTCGGATGCCTCAGAACCGCCATCCGAATAGGTGGTGGAGCCCACGGACCGTTATACAATTACAAAGGATGAACGTTTCCACTCACAGCGTAGAGAATGAGATAGAAGCGTCGACTCCAAGGAGGCTGCGATTCGAATCGCGCGCCGAACGACAGGTAGATAGTTGTTACAGATAGAGTTGCGACGATCCGAACAAATCGCCGCGGGCGTTCACCAAAGATACGAGCGTGTTCGCGGAGCGACTGATTTAGAAAAGGAAAAACGAGTCCCGCGACAGATCTAGATAGAACTCACGGAGCTTGGAGCGAACGAGAAGCGTTTCGAAAAGAAGAATGCCTCGAAGGACCGCTGTGAGCGGATTCTCGAAAGAGAGGAAAAGAGCGAGAATAGCAGTTGTTGCTCGTGGTGCCGGAAACGAGCATTCTCGTTCAAAATCGACTGAGCCATGTGATATGAAGAAGTATAACTAAGCGTTCCCCTCTTCCCTCATCCTGTGCATATCCTCTCGGTTCCTCTCGCTCTGTCTCTTATTCCTCGCACCTTATTCCTTTCTCCGGCAACAAGCACTCGTCTTTCCGCGATAAATCCTAGGTGCTCTCAATTCCTCTTTCATCGTAGCGGTGTACAGGAAATAGGTTTTCTTCCCCTCCGAACTATCGGAGACGCTGCCTACCGGTCCCGTTACCTCGGGACGAGAGAGGTTGTTTCCGAAAGCAACGCGGAGGACGCGAACCGAAAACACGCGACGACAAGGCATGCGCCACCGATCCTTGCCTGCGTAAGGCCGACACGAAGGCAGGACAATCCGAAACAGAGAGGAATCCAATCAGATTTCATCGCGTTGATTTTTGCGAATCCCTCTCCCGATAAGGAACTCGGTCAGAGCGATCCCGCGAACGACGAGCGAGCGTTGCGCAGTTGCGTCGTTCGCTCCTTCGGTCGTTTTGCGCTCGGGATCCGCGTTCGCTCAGGTTTTGCGTCCGGGTGAGCATGAGTGTAGGCTCTCGTTATCAGCGAGTGTTAATTGTCGGTGGCTCGCTGTCACACCCAGGGGGTCATCCTATCGCGACCTATAAATTCTCACCCGTAACTGAACGCGTCGCGTCGTCGCCGTCGTCGTTCCTCTCTCACTCGACTAGTGGGTAGCTCGGATGCTTGCTAAGCTTGCCTTACAGTTAGCCATCCAGCAAGCCAGAGCGAGCTGCCCTGTCGGTTACCTAGCTGGCTGTGATTACAAGCGCTGATATCTGAAGAGATATAGCCCAATTATTCAGAGGATAAATGACGCGCATTAGACCACCACCACTACCACCGCGGCCGTCGTCACTACTAACGCCAGCGTCGCCGACACCACATTCGTCCCCTCGTCCCTCAACACTCCCCCAAGTAATCCGTGTACGGTACAGGAACGATTCTCGCGAAAATACCGGAACTGACCCCCTGATCCAGCCGGCACTTCCCGCAAGCGCTCCTCGGACCGCTGACGCTGGACATTCGCGAGATCCGCTCGCAGCTTTAGAGTTGATCAATTGCCGCACCGAGCAGAAGCCCTGAATTCTTCGCTCATCTCTCCGAACAACGCCGCCCTTCCCCCCCCTTCCCCGCCTTCATCCTCGATAATTCTCTTGGAAAATTGCGCGGATTTCGACTTTTCCCTTCCGCCGGAATTAGAGGAGAACCATGGAGCTCAGTCAGCCACAGAGCCTCGCAGCTCATTATGTGCGATGAAGTAAACGAACTATACGGCAAATTACGAGACTCTTTCCCCCACCATGGCGTGGAGGACGCCTGGGACTGGTCTGTACCGGGACCCGATTTCGTGAGCTTCCTTGGGAGAGGACGGAACTAGATTATCCTTGGCTGCTCTCGTTTAGTGCCACTATCATTCAGTTGATTAAGCTGACCGTTTGACAAGAATAGCCCAAAAAACCAGGAGGCCTCCGCTGAATTGGCCCATCCGTTCGTAGGAGCTCGCTCACTCGGTCGCTCCGTGGAAAGCTCCACTCGCTTGCTCGCAAGATTCCCCCGCGCGATTCCTCGGTGGGTCCGTTGTCGTGGCCGATGGGCAGACCGACCGGTTAAGCGAAGATGCTAAATATGGCAGAGAAACACAAGCGTCTCTGGCAGCAGGGCAAGTTGCCGTATTTTGCTTTGCGAAGCCGCGTAAGTAGTGATTCATACTCATAGCGATGCCCTCATGGAAACAAGGAGCTGTTCTTAGTCTTCCCACCGCGTAGTTCCCACCAGCAAGTCCTTTGTCTGCTGCGCGTGCAACGCTCCGGAAAGGGGAAACGTGCGAGGAGTCTCGAACGAACCTCTTGTCTGCTCTCCGCGTCCGCTCCGGCCGCGTACTCAAACAGATGCATGCGCAGAGAGAGAAACTGCAGTTGATCGTTTTTAGGCCAAGTTTTAATGAGGAGAGTTGCTGCACTTTTTGGGCCAACCGGCCTGCCTGCCTGCCGACCGCCCGGGTGAGGCAGGCAGTCGTTACGGCCATACCGCACGGCGGCATAAATTGTCGCTAGCTCTGTATCCAAGAAGTTGGTGTCGACAAAGATAGCAACAACTCTCGACTGGACCAGTAGACAAACTTCTCCCACACCTGCTGCTGTTGTTCGCTGTAGCTCCTTCTCAGAGTCATCGCTGAGCAATTTTTCAGGACATCCTCACGCTCATTCGGCCCTCCACATGAGGGAATGCCTCTACCCTCACGACATGTCGGAATATTACGCTAGAGCCTTGGAGCCATTTCTGAGACCGGAGAGGACTCGATCGCTTCATGCGGAATCCACGGTGAAATTTTCAATTTTCGCCGAACCTTCGCAGGAATGCACTCGATCGATTGGACACGTTCTTGCCTCCCTTTGCTCGGATTCCCGGGCTCATTCAGCAACACGAAATGGAACCGAGGGGGAGCCTCATCCTATCTTATCTCGCCCCCGATCTCAGAATCAATTCTCGCGCAGATTTGAGCGGCGGAAACACTCCGAGGGTAGCGGAGAAGGACTGATGGACAGGAATAACAATCACACCCGTAGCTGTTGACTGGAAGGAAACACGAGTGGTGAGCGTGAGCTCGGTAAGCGAGCACTTATGGGAGGCTTGCCTCTTCCCTTTGATGCTGTGAGGTATCATTCTATCGGGAGGCACTTTCAATGCTCTTTGAGTGGCTAGCTTGTTCCACGCCTGTCCGCCCTCCGATGTCAGCTGGACACGCTTGCGGTCGCTGCTGAATGTAGGGGAGTGAATAGCAGCTGCCTAGAGCCGCCGGCCATTGATTTGCAGCCGCCAACTAGCAGCAAACTATTACCTTGTTCAGAGGGGCCGAAACGGCGGTGAGTGAGTGCGGAGCGCGGCGCTCTCACTTTTCCGGAGTTCGATGCCGAGCAGGCAACAAGATGGGCATCGTTGAAAAGCTGTCCAACCAAGCACAACCACTATTGTCGGGGCTTTCCAACTTGGCCATATCGACGATATGGCAGCTTTCTTCGTAGAGTGGCTAGACATTAGCAGTGAATTTACGTAGCCGACGGAGCGAATCGTATCCACGACATATTGTTCCCCGCCACGCCGTCAATGTGGAACATACGAGCGAATGTAACAATATCGGTGCCTTTCGTAGACGTGACGACTTCGGTGTATAATTTCGGAATAATCGTAAATACGTCCACAGATTCCTGGTCGAGTGTTCTCCGAATCGCTCAACAAACCGCTCGGACGAATTTCGGCAATCCGATGGTTCGAGTCCTCAGTGAAACCGGTCGACCCAAGAATTCTACGAGCCCCTGAGCGACCCCGATCGCAGACTCCCTCGGAGGATCGGGTGGGACCCACCATGATATGGGCTGGAGCCTCAGACGTCACGACGCTCTCGACTTCATTTAGGCGCTGAAGCGCTCGGTATCCGCGCTAGGGTTTAAGAAGGAGTACGGCTTAAGGAATTTTTGCAATTCGATAATAATGCTTGTTCAAGATTCTGCGCCGCCGTCACTGACTTGGCTGTCCTGCAGGTTGCTGCTGCGTGCCCAGTGGCTCTCCATTAAAAGAGTCGTTAGCATCGTTCCTGTAGGAGGGATCGTGGAGATGCTTCTCCGGCCGCTGGGCTCTCCGTTTGTTCCATTGGAAGGCCGGCGCGCCTTCCAATGGAACAAGCAATAATCATAATAAACTCAATAAATGCGCTCAATTGATTCCCTTGCCTGCGCCCCCCTCATTCAAACCCGTAGCCCTGAGCCCACCCCTAGTACGTTCCCCTCGCGGAACGATTCGAGTAGTGAAGACAGACGTGAGCTCGACGTGCACCGAGTTCCCCGCTCACTCAATAACAGATGATCGCGCCGTTCGCGCATACCGATAAATGTGGAACTCGTGGATGGTGAACACTTCGTTGGGTGCCATTCATTCGGACCTTGATTTGTTGCGGGTGACTCTCGCGACGATGGTTCTGCTGGAACGTGATCACAAATGCGCTTCAACGGTAGCGAGCGAGAGCACCCCGAACTATTCGGGCATGAGCTCCGAGAGCCTGCCGTATGAGCCGACGTTTCTAGATGAGTCGTCAATACTGGTGGTCTTTGTTTTTGTGAGACACCAATCCTCGCAGGAAGAGGTGAAATTCTTCGAGAATCACCTTAAAAAAATGCACGGATGGGCGAGCCCCGTCCGAGACCTATTGAACAGGACCCACGAGAGCCCGAAGAACTTCAAGGACAGCGCAGCTGAGAACCCGAGAGTTGTGGATACTATCCCATCCAGTGTGTAGCTTCGTTCGGGTGCTTTGTTCGTTCACAATTCTTCCTCCGGCCGACCGAATAAATAGTAAGGTAATAAAATCATTTTTATTCTTGATAATGCTTCGCTTCGTTCGCGTCGTCGGCAAATTATCGTTTTGTTTCACGAGAGTTGTAATTCAAGCGCCGCTGTCTGTTTGTCTGTTCGCCCATCTGACTGTCTGATGAATTCGATGCGGCAGCACCTCGAGGAAGCATTTCTCAGTCTCGGACGGAAGGTCTGCTCTCCTCGGTGGGGATGCCTCCAAGGATCAAACTTCTCCAATAAGGATCAGAACCTGGAATTCACTCAATTAGAACATACAGGAGCGATCGAGTTTCTCAAGTGTGACTTTTTCGCGGCGAGTGAACTCTGCTCTGACCTCAGCGAGTTGCAGATGGAGAAAGAATCTACCGATCCATCGAATCGCTCAGAGGAGAGGTCAAGTTTTCCGGAATTTAATGCGATCCGTAGCTCTGGGGCATCGGAAATCCGGCTAGCTGCAACTCACATCTCAGGTACCGTCATACATGCACTTGAGGGAGTTCGCGGGGCCGATTGACAGTATCACCGTCAACTGATGAGACAGAGACAGTTCTCCACATTCTCAATAAATTCCGTGAGGTTCCCCAAAATCCTCTTGCCTCTCTTGCCTTGTGCGTGATCCTGAGAGAGACGACGGAGACGCAAGGGTGAGGAGCACTTTTTGGAATCCCGATCAACGACTCGCATACACCAGACGCAGACGGGAGTGAGGGGTTGTCTGAAAGCCGGCGGCTGAGCGAGGCTTGATGGTTCTCAGCAGTTCTCATGAAGCTTCTCCCGCTGGATGCCTCGCAGGTTGACCGTCCGAATACCTCCGCTCCCCTGTCTACTGGGCAAGGTAGATGACTGGCTGCCGGCCGGCCGGCCGGCGAGCTGATGTATTGACTGAACTCACGCGGGATCATCATCAAAAATAATAACTCCCCTTTCGTCGTCGACATCTCTGCACACAACGCGACTCGGCCGCGGAGGAAAAGAGCGACGCTCCTGCCAACGACGACGACGACGACGACAAGGAGAGACACCACCTCTCGACAGACTCGCCGGTTGGCAGGCCGAGATGTCAGGACAGCAAGCTGCCGGCCGAGCAAAGCAGCCGAAGGAAGGTTTGTCTTCTGTTGTTAATTGGGTTAAAGCACGCTCGGGCCCGATTAACAACACAGGCGGTGTTTGAACCAGGTGAGAAAGAGCACCGCTTTAAGACTGCCATTGTCAAGATGGAGCGCATCTCCGATGTACAATGAGCTTTAACAATCCCTTGTTCACTTTCTTCCTTTTTCCCCCATTTCCCCTTCCCCCATTCCAAGTTCTCTCAATCTCCGTTTTCCGGCTCCCATTGATTCCGATTCCCCGCCTCCTGCCGGCACGTTCCCGCAGTGGGAGCAACGGGCCAGGCAAAACTTACCAGCGAAACATACCGCATACGATTGTTAAGCACTCATGTCAAGGCTATAAATCACACCGCTGTACGTTCCGCAAACAGTGAGGGTCGACTGAGAGGACACGACAACTAGCGAACGAACGAACACAGCTCAAAATATCATGCCATGATGAATGGACGAGACGTGTGGCCACGTCCCCCACTCTGCCCCTCGCACACGTCGTACTCGTGGACATCTCCTGGTTTGTCCACCCCCTCCTCCGCTTGGATTCCTGCCGCCCCACTCTCGCGCCTGACAAACTCACCACTCCGGCCTTCCTGACTCTCGTACGAACAACTGCTCGACTATGTGATCTATGTGCTCCACGTCACATGGACAACAACACATCATTTGCTCCGTGAGCAGCTCACCTTTTGTTGCGCGCGATCCGTATCGACCGAGAGGAGAGTTTTGATATTTTGCCCAACTCTCACAATACCATTCTCGGATCTCTAAAAAGTTGAAGAACGCAGCAAAATGTGGTACGAGAAGAAATCATGAGCGAACTTCCCAAGGATGAAGATTTCGCAGATCGTCGCCCGACACTACGCGACGGGTCGAGGCCGAAAGATTCTTGTGCGCGAGACGGAGCTGACCAACCTCAGATTCGGTTCAGATTCAGTCGGGCGAACCGCGCGACTTGAGGGATGATTTCTCTATTTTTAGTATCGGAGAGCAATCTCTGTGGACACAACGACTCGGTGGAACAATCGGAACGCGCGCCCTGGAGGACTGAACTCGACAAGACTAACGATGATGACATTTACCTGCATATGATCACCCTTGTAGACTTACGATTCCTGAGTCTCGCAATCGATTTCAGGAGACTCGTCGGGCCCCGAGTGGACCTCTCGGAACTCGCGCGATGTTCTCCTAGAGCTACCAAAGGCCCATTAGGCCGGTCGACTGACCGAGTGACTTACTCGCCGGTCGGGAGCGGCAAAAGCCGTAGTCTGGATAAGCGATCAAGGGGTCTGGGAGCGGGAAATATAGTTTTTGGGACGCCCCTTGTAGAAACCTACGCGATGTGCAGCTAGCGTATTAATCGCCCTGCTCCCGACACCGGCTTCATCAACACACGACGCGAGTCCTGAGTCGACGCTCCCGGAAGGAGAGATCCACGACGATTCCAAAACGAAAGTCTCGCTTTCCAAAGCACGGGCGGTCGGATGGAGCTCCGCCCCTCGTTCCTGGGAGATTTTCACGGTCGGAAACCTCGTCAGTTTGGTTCAGGGAGGCGACTTCCGGTCAGCCAAGGCGTCAGCAACCTCGACAAGGTATCCGTGATCCTTCATCGAGCGCTGGCCAGCAGCGTGGAGACTCTAATCTAAAAACAATTAGCCGATTGTGTCGCACGTTTGGTCGAGTCTTCGTGGCGTACGATAACACTCCGGTGCTCGGTGGAGTACATCGCGGGGTGTACGATTCCGTTCCATCCGAGGCGTCGTCGGCCGCCGTCTCTCCTCGCCGTGAGAGCGAGCGAATGCTATGCCTGTTCCTCTCGAGAAAAACCGTTCTCGCGAACATCATCCCTTTTGACCGAAAAAAAAACTTTTCTCGCCCTTCTCAGTTTATCCTTGAACCAGGTTGATGTTTGTCTCATATCAATACTCCTTCCATTATCATCGAACCGAACGGTAGCCGCTCGCTTGGCTCGGCGAATTTTCCAATCAGTCTCGACTAGCGTGCTCGTCACAGATGCGTCGTCTGATCTGAACTCGGGTAGAGCCGATCGGTGGTCTGGTCCGTTCAGTCCGGAGAGCCGATATGAACACAGTTTCGTGATTTATCCGTTGAGCTTCCAAAACGCTGCTGGCAACCCGAGAGCTCTGCTCAACGGGGTCGAGCACCGAAGCGCGCTGTTATCTCCGTTATCTCAGGTAAAAAATGGTCGGAAGTTACTCTGTCGGTGCCATCGGACCAGTCAGCAGCCAGCTAGCCACTTGTTTCGGATAAATTTAGCTTCATCATCACTGCAGTAGGGATTCGTGGACCGACCATGGTGGTTGCTTCTCCAGTCCTTGCCGTCGGCCTAAGCGTCCTCTCTGTGAGAATGGATAGATGTAGAGAGAGAGCGAGGCTCTTGACGTCGCCGGATCCTGAACTCTAGCTCATAGAAGGGAGCTCTTCTGTTCCTGACTCGTGTGATTCTCGGCTCATAGCAAGAAAAAGTGAAAGCGACCCGCTGCAAGCACCGTTGCACAGTGTAAGTTGGGCGGGCAAAAAACCTCATCGAGAGACCGTGACTAAAAATAAATATGCGGTCAATGCTCGCAACCGTGAGCGTCTTCGCTCAAGTCTAAGCAGTGTCGCCCGTCGTCCTACCCCTGTTCTCAGTGACATATTTAGGACAATGAACAACGGAAAAACTCCCTCACCGCTCGTCTGGAGCAGCTGTATAAGAGATGCTGCATCTACGAAACACAGTCTCTCGGTAAAAATTGATAAAACGTCCTGATTTTCACACCGCGAGTTCTCCGGATCGGCGCATCGGCCGAACTGAGCTGAGGGAGTTCATCCGCGGGAACGGACCTCCGCGGGAAAAATCGCAACGATTTGATTTGGGTCCTGTTTCGATAACGAACTTCCGAGCTCATGAGAAGAATCGGAATTATTAGATTTCGTACGAATAGACCAAAGATGACTTTGAATACCGAACTTCGTCGAGTGTCGAATTACTAACGAGCGCTGCTCGAAAATCTCTAACTTGGGTCGCTAGCTGGAGATGTTTGATAAGGAGTGAAATGAGCCAAATAGTCTTGGACTTGTCCGGGTGGGGAATCGCTGGAATAGCCGGGATTAGAAGGGAGCCTGCGCAAAAAATCGAACAACGGAAAATAAAGAAGGACGAGACTGAGGGAGGCAGCCAATGGTCGGTAGGGTGGTCGGTGGAGTCGTTAAATTTGAGGGCTTTGAGTTTCTTCGAAGTTTTTGCAAGTGGGAGCGGTGTGCATGGCCGTGTGTTAATTATTTTTCTAATTTGTGAATTGTCGCATTTGAGAGCGGGAGTCGCCGGACAACGACGGCGGAGAGCAAGACACAGAGGAGAAAGATAACGAAGGAAGAGAATTGAAACGAATGCTCAGGAGGAGCTTTTCGAAAAAAAAGGACAAGCAGCAGCAAATGAGCTTCAAAATTCCTTTTTTAATGGCCATAAAAGGAGGACATTTAACACTCAGCGACTTGCGAGCTTGTGGCGCGATCTTGAATTGTCTCTCCCGTCTCCAGAAGGAGAAGACAAGTTTCCTTGTAAGGTTGACAGAAGAACAAGGTCGATCGGGAGACCGAGTTTCTGGAGAAAAATATTTTCGTCCTTCCACGAGGACGTTCCGAGGGGGAAATCTCGAGCACTATGTTTGGAAGCCCGGAGGTTCCTCGCGCTTCATTCCCGCTTCTCTCAGGGAAGAAACGGTCGATTATTTGCCTCGATTTGGCTCTTATCGCCACGAGGATCGGAATAACGAGACTCGATCCTCCAAATCGGTAGCAGGGGCTTCGGTCTATCCGATGAATGGGTTCAAACTCCGCTATGTTCCATATCTACACGAAGAGGAGAACAAACCAGAACTCTACGAACACAATCAACTAGTGATAAAATTCATCTCTCCCGCTCAAACTTTCAACGATCGAACGCAAAGACGGAAACGTCGGAGCACTCGGAGCACCCTCCCATAATACCTTCTCGTGAAGCGATAAAAGCCGTGTATTCGAATTGGCCGCAAGAAGAATGTTTCTCCTCTCGAGAAGACTGAGGTGAGCGCAAGATTTAAGCTTGATCTCCGTTTGTGAGATCCCTCCTTTCAGCGGAGACGCCTGTTCCTCCTTGTCCGTTCCTTCAGGCACACTCGACTGATTTCACCTCCCCTCCTATCCCCGGGTTAAGCTCCCCTCGCTTTCCCACGCCCCACGCGGTTTTTTTCGCCTTCTTCTCTCGTCCACCCTCCTGCTACGTTGTTCCCCGGTCGTATGCGGTGAAAGAGCAAATCACTCCGTCGCCCAACTTATCCCTTGTTCGATACACGATTGTCTCTCGCTTGATTCAACATTTTCGAAACTCATGGGGCTATCCGTGGGAGATCCGGACGCTCCGCAAGCCAGCGATGAGGATTGTTGGAGGACTAAACTCATCTTCTCATGTACAGGATATTCTGTCCATATTCATGTATGCTTGTCGGAAGTCTCTACTGCAGGCTGGAGGATCGGAATCTCGGAATGAGGATATAAAGTTGATTTCCTCGAGGCGATATTCCGGTAGCCGATTAGGTCCGGTGAGCGCGTGCTGCGGTCGTAGTGTCGCAGTTTTCTTCTGGTCTGCGTTGGCGGAGCTTCCTATCGCGCTATCCAGCCGTAATTAAAAAAAAAAGAAGCATGATGAGAACTGCCAGCTGGCCGGTGAAGGAAAAACGAAAAAAGAAAACGATCCGTGAAATCTGTAATGTTCCAGCATAGCGCAACCGTTGGACAAGCTGTCGGCTGGACCGAGGGAGGGATTGTCGGAACCGAAGATACCGGTCGATCACTGCGGAGAGACTCGATCTGGGACCGCACCCGTCAGTCTATTTGGCATTCGAATGCATGGACGAAGATCTCGATAATCGTTTCGACGCTCGACTGCTTATGCTTGACGTATGGGAGACGTCAACCTCAACAACCACTGAAAAATGATCGTACGTAAGTGAGCGGAAAAAGGCTTGAGGCACCACGATTTGGAAAAACGCGATGCCCCCATTCGGACGGACTGACACCGAGACGTTTCTGTTGCTGCGCGAGCTGTGTGACTAGATCTGACTCGCGTTCTCGAAAAGAGGCACGTATCCAGCATTCCGCTAAGGCTGGCGAATTCGGCATCATTACTGCTCCGCGACCACCACCAGTGAACGCGCTAACCTGGCAAACCGACTCACGAGTAGAAAATGAATGGATGCATAAAATGACTGGGAAGATGATCCGGCATCCCGAGCTCTTCAGTGCGTTGTCTTTGCGCTCTTAGCGATGACAGCTTGACTAATGATTATGGCGGTGCAAATTAGATAGCTATAAGTGATAAAGATGCTGTTTCTCGCTGAGAGTCTGGAATGAGGCCTCGGAGGCGCGAACGAGACGAATTCTACGTCGACCGGAATCCGTGGACTCGGTCTTAGCAGAATATCGTTCATTCACTTATCGGCTAGTCAGAAGTCAGCCATCCTCCGAGGGGGCAATCATCCTCTAGCTTCACTTGGCTTCGGCAGCTTTAGTTGCGGAAGCTTGCTCCGCTTGAGAGTGATCCGTGTGAAAGAGTCGCTTTCGGAGAATGGGCATCGTACTCAAGAGACGATTATGACTTTCGTTGGCTGGAATAGAGACATTTGGCGGACCGGTGGAGGTCTCCTGTTTTGATTTTTCCAAGGTGCGCAATAAAGCCGGACAAGATTTTAGTTGCTCGTTACGTTAATGCTCTTTCTGCTCCTGAGGCGCTAGTTCGTCTATTGCTCCATTCATCAGTACACTTGGAGGCTCTCGCGCCGAGTTATAAAAGTCATTAATTATGCTCATTCAGCTTATAGGCGCAATTATTGCGCCAGGACTTTAGTATGCAGAGATCATTCGTCTCGTGACACGCTTTTTGAACAAGCTACCCCGCTCTGCCTCTGGAAAACAACGGCTCGGTGACGAGCCCGGTGCTGAATGACGCCGCATGACGGCCTTTCCGGCAAATGAAATGAACGGGATGAAAAATAACAGAAAATACGATGGGAACAAGAAAAATCTTTTTATTCCATCCTCAATTATAATTCCCTCCACGACTCATTGTCACATTAAACAAAAGTCGGTTGCGTCTCACTTGAGGGTTCCACTCCCCGGTTTCTGGAAGGGTTTATAAACAGCGGAGGCGCGGATCTGTGATCACTCCGCACTCTCTGCCGTACTTGGCCGATTCCGTTCCTTATGAGTTCAAGTTGGATCGAGCTGATTGCAGTCCTAGGGAGACAGTCGGCGACGGGCGATTGTCGTAGGCTTTCTAGAGCTTCTCAGAGCTTTCTGCCAAGGATAACATGGATCCCGTGGAAAGAAGCCAATGTCACTTGAGAAATTGGCGACGCTTTCGCAAATTTCTACGAGCAGGGAGCGGAACTCAGTCGGATGACGACGGCTGCGATGAGAATCACGGTGCGATAGATAAAAGCAAAATATGAGGCTTTTCGCGGAAGGGAGTCATGCAGGTTGAAAATTGTTTTTCTTATATATTGCCCTAATCAGAAGGAAAAACGAGGCTTTGTTGGAGCAGCAATCAGTGGCGGCTTCTCGTTAATATTCTGCATGGTGCTAACTCATAGTGAAAATAATAATCATGGTCGCCGCCGCCCTTGTCTCAGTCAGCTACATGAACGGCATCAATTCTCAGGGTAGCAGCAGAAGAACACCAACATCCACGGTGGCTTTTATTGTTTTGATGTACTCCAGCAGGAAACCGAAAGCAGCAATCAAGCAGCGTGAATGATTAGAATTCAGTGTTGGCGAACCATACGGGCGAGGCTTAATAGGTTCCACATGAGCTCTGGCGAGGTTCTCTTATCGCTATTTTATCAGCTCATACTGAATGGGTTACAGAGGGAAAAACTGGCGTCTCGAAAACGGGACCAAGATTTGATGGGGAGCAGGCAACTGCTCCTGCAGAAGTGTTTCTCCCGGGAAATCTTATGCACAAGTGCTTAAGAAAGCCGAGGGTGTGATGTTCCATTTACGTTTTCACCTCCCCCACGTCCTCATCCCCTCTGAGGATCTCACCAAGCACAGGAAGTCCCAGGGTGACTCTTGATTCCGAAGCCTTTTCCCATTATTCTCCGACGAAGGTTCTAGGGAAATCTGGTAATCACGACACTGATCTTCAATTAGTTCTCAAAACCACCCATCGGTATCCGAGCCGAGGAATCACGTCCGTGAGGAGCTCGCGAATGATCTCGCCGAAACTCTTTCCTCGATGTCCAGGGAAGTATTCTGAATCGTCGGTTCCGTGGACGATTTGGTGACGCTTGATGAGTTGATTGACCCGGACGGGCGCGTAAGAGTAATGCTCGATTCGTACGACGATGCCGAGTTTGGAGAAGTCGAATGTTGCGCACAAGAGGCGAAGGCGGTACGAAAGCCCAACAATTAAAATATTAATCGTGATTAGCGCAGCTTGGAGAGAAAAGGCGACGCGGTTGCAGATGACGACGACGCCTTCAGACCGATGTATAGAGAGAGAGCCGGCAAGCGAGCGTAGGAGCCGCTCGCTTTGCACAGCAGCTCGGCACAAAACGCGACCGAGACATCATTGCCCAGTGGGCCAGCTGTCAGAATTTATCGGCGTCAAAATTCGCATCACTCCCCCGCACTCATCTTCAGATCTGACGGCCTTATTGACTACACGGCTAAATGGTTAGAGGGTCAGACACGCTCAGATGCCGGCGGTGATGGTGGCGGTCGTCGTTAATCGAGCGTCTTGAAGCGCTGTCTAAGCTCGTTCCCAAACCAAGGCTCAACATCTGCCGTCCGTAATCAAAACCTGTCACCGTAGCTTCAGAGGTTAGCCGTATGACTTACGACGAGCTCTCTAGGCCCGTCGGGTTCCGGTTTAGGCTCCCCGTAAACGTTAGAGAGTCCGTCCATTTGAGGAACTATCTGATTTCATCCGAACGGAACATTTCCTCTCGTGTTCAGACCTTGCACTTACTAGATGTGTCGAACTCTCTCCAAGTCCGGATTGATCGAAACGTCCCACCTCACGATCGCCTACGATCGGCTTCGGTAGAAGTCACCCCGAAAATTATATCGCTCCCGGAGCGGACACATTCTTCGTCACACTATGGTGAAGCTAAAATTTATGGCAACGACATTTTCTCTGGGCTCATATCTGGGCGTTCGCAAGCTGGAGTATATAGTACACAGCGCTATCTCTTCAAACATATTCCAAGACACACAATTGCCTAAACAAGCTGCTCATAATTTCCTCACTTGATGGCGTCGACGTCGACAGGGCAACATAAAAGTGATCGGTGACCTATCTGCGAATCGCCACCTAAAACAGATGGCGCAAGCATCATCGTCATCCGAGAATCGCGGATGAAGCTCTGGCGAAGAACCCCACGCCGGGATTCCCGCATGAGAACCACGGAGAGTCTGGAGTTTCCCCCGTTGAAATCGAAAATAGAAGCTTTACCAGTGGACTGGAACTTGGGCAGAATCTGAACTTCCTGGATATCTCAGTCGAGGATCTCCCATGGACTAATCGCCGAGAGCGAGCACAGTATCGATCGTACGTTGCATGTTACATGCGTTCCGTCGAATGAAATACAGGATCTGCGGGCAAGAGGCTGCCCGCGCTCCGATCACCTCGTCACATGAGCAAAGAGATATACTTGCTAAGATATCAAACGCCGATGGCTGATCTGGAGTATTTTCAAAATCAGTTATTTTGAGGGCGTCATCGCCCAGAGAAAGCGAGACGGGAACTGCCTGCTCTTCAAAATAAGATGTGCAATATCGAAAATTCTCACCACACTCTTATCAGTTCAACATCAGTAATGTAGCGTTCTCTAATGATTACTTGTGGGAACTTGATACTCTTATAGTCAAGCGACACTATAATAATTAGAAACAGAAAAAAAACGAACGTCGTTTCTTCGCAGGGACGAATTATTATCGTTGCCGCTGCTAGGAAAGACGGTGTTGCTCGCGGAGCGAAAAATGCCGTCCGGAATCCTTTCGGCGATTCCGAAAGTCGGGTTCCATTCCACTTGAAGGGGAAATCTTGATGATGGAATACTCGGCGAAATGAGGGAGTTCGCAGCGTGGTTACTCAGTTCCTGAATTATCGTTAACAAGCAGGCACAAACTACATCCGACAGAAGAATCTAAGTTACTGAATGAGTGTGAGCGGCACTGCCGTCGGGGAAGGCCGATCCGGAGCCCTGATCGTTGCGGCAGATGACTTTTAGAGGAACGGAAAGAACTCTAATTATTACTCGTGATGGGTTTCGGACGTCAGACTGAGTGAGTCGCCGTGGAAGCTAATCTAGAAGGATTCGGAACATAGCGCCGCGTACCGACAGGGTCTTCTGTTCCTCGGCTTTCGCACAACAACCGCATTTCAGACGAGCAGGCACATTTCTTCTGTGAGCCTTCACTCAGAAGCCTAGATATTTATTGTAGTTGGCTGGGAACGACTTTGATGTCTATCTTGCACACAGGAGTAATATCTGTCAGGCTGTCCGCTCTGATTTACTTGTCTCGGGCTGAAGGATTTGTACTTCGCGCGGTATCACAGCTTCTCGTAACGACGACAGCAGGGACGTTAAGATGATTCGCTACATATAGTTCTAGCGGTTGAATCCCGCAATTACCAAGCTTTCTCGGCTCCTAAGTATTATGTTTCTCGTCTTCATTTCTAAGACGGCGTGATTATGTTGTGAACTTCACTCAGAAGCTTGCCGAATCCGGACCAAACTACTGATTTCCATCGGAACATAACAAGCCGCAGTCACCCCAGTCAGTCAAATAGAGCGGGGCTCTGAGCACGTGACGCAGACGAGAACAAATGAGTATTGCGTTGCTCGCGTGATAAACTCCCGAAACAATTCCGTGGTGTAGGAGAAATTCACTTCTTCCGTTAAATGGAACCAAGCCATCGGAGGGGGAAAAATATTGGGTTCGTGAAGCAAGGTTGAGGCATTTGTTCAGTGATATTCCACGTCAGAGGACCACGAGACCTGTGGGGCTTGGGGGAATCCCCTAGAGCTGGCTTTCAACACCTGGGAAACCCAGAAGGGAGAAGGGAATGGAGATTGAATTCAACGAATCCATATCGCGATCTCCTCACAGCAGCTTCAAGAAACTGATGCGTGAGCTAGCGCTCGGAGGGAACTTTCTGAGCATTAGGCGGATCCGTTCCTGCGGCACGTCCACCGGACTCCTTTAATGAGGAATAAACAAGTGGAATGCAAAACTAGAGACGAGACCCCTCACCCAATAAAACCGGAATATTTCGTTCTTGCGATACCGGTCAGTACGAAAATCTCATTGAGGTCCGTTTTCATGCGAAGTGTTCCACCGATGAACGCACGGCAGTACCTCAAGTAGCTCTGCGGCTGTCAAGTCATCAGTTGGTGGGGCGGGCGGGCGCGGTGCTTAACTCAGCCACCGCACTAAGAGGTTACGAGCTATAAAATTTTACGAGTTTTCAGCTGGACTGAGAGAAAAAGACTGCGAGCGAAGAAGTGCTTCGACGCTCAACGCTCACTCAATCTCTCGCGGACGAACCAGCGAGCGAGTGAACCACTGGTGCTCGCTGGTATCTCTCAGAGATACCACCACCGAGTCGTCGCAGTCGTCGTGGTCTTCGTCAGATGGATTCTCTAGCTGCCGCTAGCCAGCTTTAATAGATTTTGTTGCAAAATCTTTGTTTATTGGGACATATTTACGTTCCCTCCGCACGCGGTGGCGGCAGCGGCGCCGATCGGTCAGTCAGCGGCGCGTCCTTCCCTCTAAAACTACTTGCTGCTGCTCTTACTGCTGTAATTCAATCAGTTGTCGTCCACGAACGACTACAGCATCAACCTCCAGGGGTTAACGAAGCCACGTTTGCTACCTGCCTGCCTGCCTGCCTGCCGGCCTGCCTGACTGACTGGTTGACTACTCAAATGACGACTCTACGAGCCCTTTCTCCGAACCGGCACTCTCAAAGTCTCCGCGATATTCGTTCGACGTCGGGCTGGAGTGGCCATGCTTTCTTCCGGTGTGGAACTCGAATTCTGGAATCCTCGCTATAACGGAATATCATCCATCCATGCTGGATTCACTCCGTGGGCTTCTCGAAACGTTCCTCTCCGCAGACTCCGAAGACCCCACTTGTAGTAGGTAACCCCACTCGACCCACCCCGCAGGGTGCTTAGAGGGGTTGACAGCAGGCAATTGACTTGGACCGCTCGACGTCACCGCCTCCTGAGTTTAAAAATTCATGATGGATCTATCGATGGTACGTAGGTCGCATCACAACGCGTCACTTTCGAGACCGGAATCAGAGCTCCGATTCCGACTGTTTCTTCTTGCTCAAAGCATGCCGAAGGGACGGAAGACCAGACTGACTGGCTGGCCGGCCGGCCGGCCTACATATTGAGAAACGCTCATCCTGATCTCTTCTGTTGACACCAACACAGGAAGCCTATTGATCACCTGCCTGGCGCCTGAAAATTCCCTCGTCTTCTATGCGTGTCTTCAATCTCGCCCAATATTTCTGGGATGTCGGACAATTTTCAGCATTATCAATAGTAACTTCCGCGATGCGCAATATTCTGCCGAATATCATGCGTTTATCCGCCGTGGAGTTGTCACGCGGAATGGGGGCCAGGAGACGATTCATCTACTTTTCCAATGAGCTTGAAGGGCGAGATTCACGCTCTCGGAGAGTGAGCAACGAATCGACCGGGATAAAATATTAGGTAGATGATGTCGAGGAAGACTCCGAACATGCCTGCCAAGAAGAAGTCTGGCCTTCAATATGCAGATCACTCAGGTTTGTGGTTTGAAATTGTTGGCCTTACTTGGCGTGCAGACGCCGGAATGAGAATTTCGCGTGATGGTGGTTGCCGACTTCGGTTTTATTTCCTCCCAAAACTTGTCACCGATTTTGTATCAAGCTCTGTACCGCCAAGATGCATGGCCGAGCTAAGCCTCCCCTGATTCGGATTCATAAAACACAACGACGAATGCCAGCTTCGACAAAACCACTGCCGCCATGCCAAGAGCCGATTGGAAAACGCACGAGAGGCACAAGTCGACTCCGCTCCTCTGATTGTAGGACCGAAAATTATCATCGAAAACTCAAGTTCGATAATTCCGAGATTTCCTCATGAGTTCCATTTACGGATCATGACTGTCATCATTTCAATGGCAGAGCTCAGAAATTGCCCAAACTTCTCGGGATCTGGGTCCTGACTCCAAAGTCGAGCCCGGATCCAAGGGAAGTTCACGGATCGACGAGGACCTCGCTGTCGTCCGCAGCCCTCGTGTGGTCCAATACGACACTTCACTTCAGCTAGAAAAGTGCATTAGCAAAAGGCTGGATTGGATGTGCTGGTAGGCTCAAGTTTTGGCTTTGAGGTGAATGACTGGCCCGTTGGTCGGCGCAAGTGAACATGTTTGATATTTAATTAGAAGCTGAACGCTATACGCGAAGGTGTCTGGGACATAACTCATGCCCTGCGCCGCTGACCGGTCGCTAGGGTGGCATGCTCGCCTCTAACGGAGTTAGTTGGCTGCCTGCTTTAATATTGCCAGCTCACACCCGAATAGGCAGCCAGCGATACCTTCACCCCATGATGTATCAGCCTTCACTAATATACGAACGGAAGAACGAACGGAATCGGACTGAACTCTCGTCCAGCTTGTGTGTGGCAGGCGCCGGCTTTTGCAATGGCTGCACGATAACTTTCGACGACAGGGTGCATGCATGAATTTACGGAGTCGCACACCACCGCACCTCACCAGTGAGACACTACCGACACAAGTTTCGACGGTCAGTTGACGCAAACCGGTTTGGCGCGAGTGGTGAACTCTGACAAATATTAATTAGAGGGACTCTGAAGAATTTAAATGGTTTCGACTTCGAGAGCATTTTACAGCTCGTGGCCGACAAAAACTAGGGGAACAACGATAACCGGCCTGCATCGGAAGATCGCACTAAGGGAGCACAGTTTAGACTCGATCACTCACCACTTTCTGGAAACCGTGATCACAAGAAGATTTCAGCTACAGTTTCGCTCCGAATTCCCTCCTCCGCTTCCCGAACGCTCAAGCTTCATTCAGCAGAAACGGGTTCCCTTGACCGAGTCCGCCAGCAAAGATTCTCGAGTGCAAAGGCAGTAACTCTGAATTTTCTTTCCGGACTTGTTCATTCCAGATCTTCGGCTAGCCTGGGAATTCGCGGTCTTTTCCTGCCTATGCGGGAAATCGAGAGAATTTGACGCAGCGGTGGTTCACGGATAGCATCTGCTAATTGGGCGAAAATCCGATGAAAGAAATTTCAAATTATGATTGAGAGGAAAACTTCTAGCAAGCAAGTGAAGAGAGGGGACTCACGAGCGCCTCAAGACCTCGTAA
Organism: Galendromus occidentalis; assembly: GCF_000255335.2. Taxonomy (NCBI): domain Eukaryota; kingdom Metazoa; phylum Arthropoda; class Arachnida; order Mesostigmata; family Phytoseiidae; genus Galendromus; species Galendromus occidentalis. The sequence goes on from NW_003805468.1 coordinate 233,990, forward strand.
TTTCCGAAAAGCCTTAAGCAAACGCTTGGTTGGTAATTAGAGCCTCTTCCTCGGCCGTGAGCAGTTTAAACTGCACCGTGGGTGTCTCGGAAGGGAATGGGAGCCCATCAGTCTTTCAGAATCAGAACTGTCACAGGACCATAATTCATGATGGTTCCGTCAGAAGAAATACGTTTCGCTCATATCATCGGCTTCGCACAAATAGTAGCTTCATATCATGAAACGAGCCAAGCAACCGAGAGAATCAGTGGTAATTCAGCCGTGATAGGGATCTGATCAGGGAAGTCCGCTCGCATTTTTTTGCTGGACTCGATCAGAGGACGCGGACTGATGTTTCCCGCGCGATTCCCATCTTGTCGTCTCCGTCTCAAATTCATTCCCGGAACAACGTAATCCGCAAGAAGGTCGCGTCAGGCGAATCCCCGACACAGAGGAATACACCCTACATGCGGTCAGAAGTCCAATAATTCTCCTTTGGATCCGACCTCCATTTCACGCTTATTCCCCAGCCTACGGGTTTCGCGGGACGTTTCAATCTGTTAAGGAGCATGCCGCCGTCTGATGTCCTGGAGATTCCCGGTCCTCGCTCTGGAAGACAGCAATATTTTCCTCGAGTCTTGGCGGAGTTTGCTTCCGCCCCGATTGCGCGCTGATATCTCAATGTGTTGATTAATCCTCTCCGGAACATGTTCGTCTTTGTTCGCTTTGCACGTGGCGAGGAGCCCTGCTTCACGCTCAATCATTTATCTATCTCTCGCGCTTTGCGCTTTGTAATATCTATCTATCTGTCTGTCTATCTATCGATGTGAGGAAGATTGCTCACTCGCCCGCTTGCCCGCCCGGGTCGTTTTGATCATTTCTTTTTGCATTGATTTGTTGTTCGCAGAGCCGCAGCGGCGGCGAATGAAGATGGCAGCAGCAAACAGTGAGGCGAGCGAGCATTTTTCATCTTTTGTTTCGGTAGTGCTGCTCGTGGTGCTTCTCGTTCAGAGGGACCGAGTGGCGAGGGGACGGGGGAGGGGGGAGCAGGCAGGCATCCAGCGTGGGCCAACCGCGGGGCTGTCTGTCTATGGCTCCGCGCTTTCACCCCGGTCATTGGAGGGACGATTAGTTTCAGAGTTCTTCGATTCGATGGTGTTTTCCGGCAATTGTGAACGAGAATTCGCGGCTGTTCATCACCAGGGCGGCCGCATGTTGATCAATGGATCAAATCCATTGTCGCCGACGTCTCTAATTCATTCGTTCATTGAGCGGCTGCCACCGTCGACGACGCGGAGCTGCTCGCTCGCAGGTTGTGGCAACAGTTTTCCCTCGGGTTCCCGCCCTCTCCTCCCTCTCCCTGCTCCCCGAACATCGCTCTCGGAAGCCCGGAGTCTCCTCCCCCCTACCGAAAAAACAACTTTCCGAGACTGACCTGATTGAATGCCGCCTGATCCGGTGGGACCCGTGTCCGACGGGATCCCGAAACGTCTGGCCGACCTCACAGAACTCGGTTCCGCAGCTTCGCGGCGTATCGTTGTCATGGACCTTTCAGCAAATGTTTGTAAAGCCTAACGACAGAGCTCTCTCGGACAGCAGTCGGTCAGCCGCCGAGACGTCTGCGTCCCCCCCCCCCGTGAGGAGCGAAAAAGGGTCCGTGCGCACTCGCTCGCGATCAATGTGAGGAGCTGTTTGACACGACCTCAAGCTCGGAGCAGGTGGCAAGACGGCGCCGCCCATCCGAGATTTATGAACGAATGAACGTCATCCAAGCATTTTTCGCCGGTTTTCCAAGGCATCCTTCTTCTCTGTCGGCAAACATCATCGTCTCGCCGCCCAGACTCCGCACCAGAGCGTCCCTGATTGGCGTTGACTCGGGCGGAAACGGAAAGGTTCATCGCGATACCCAATGATACATATTGGATAGGCTGTCGTGCAATCAACTCCGGACCAGTATGCTGTTTTCGTCTCCTCCCCCCCCCCTTTTCCCCCTATGGAACGCGGTGTATCGAACACTCCGGAGCGGTTCTCCGCATGTCACGTAGGTTTCGGACGGGTCGCTGAGGTGGTCGGAGAGGAGGGCGCCGCTTGAGTGAGTTATTCGACTGGTCGGTCGGTAAGTTTGAAAAAGAGACGAAATTCTTTGCGCCTCGACAGCTGCCGGCGACGGGTAGTTTGTCGACGTCTTCAAGAGGGAAAGGAGAATAGAAGATCCTGAGGAAAAGGATAACGACGACGTTGGCGGCCTCGGCAGCTATGAGGAGGCAACCGAGTTTTGCGCAGAATGAGCGGAAGGAACCCAGCAGCTGCAGGAAAGCCTACAGGGTACCAAGGAGTAAATGTGGGATGAGAGCAGGGAGAGAGAGCTGCAAGGGTTGGGGGAGGGGGGGGAGGAAGGGGTTGAGAAGATTGGAAGGGGGACAGGAGACCAATAGGGGAAGTATGAGGAGGAGGATGAGATGGCCGGCCCTCGTGTTTCCCCCGCGACTCGCAATTGTCGACGTTTGACGCGACGGCAGCGGATTCTTCGACGAGCTCCAGTTCAGACCAGAGTAAGGCGTGTGTTAGAGGAGAGCCATTTATCTTCGTGGGGTGGAAAGCGGGCTCAGGAGAAGGCTTCCTGAGTCTGTCTCCTGCTCGCTCGTTCGCTCTCGGTCGGACGCCCGTCCGTCCGTCGGGCCGCCTTGGGGGCATCAAACAGCCCAAGTTCGGAGCGGCAGTGAGACGACGAACGAACGGACCGACCGACAAGTAGAGAGACAGGACATCACTCAAACGCCATGCGACACATCTTCCGACCGATCCGAGCAACGGAAATTTATTGGCCAAGGAGCGGGCTACGTCAAAAATTATTCTCCTTTTTCTTCGTCGTCGTCGTCCAGTGACTCCCGCCAGTGCTGCGGGTACCGCAGGTGCTGCTGTTCTGAGGTGCCGCTGCAGAAAGAGACAGATACCCATCCAGACGTCCCACGATCCGCTGCCGAGTCGCAGACCTTTTCGTTCATCTTCAAAGCTGTCCCTGGCTGCTTGTTCTCTCGCTAGACATCTACCCGGTCGCCGGCTACGCATCGCTCGACTGGCCGATGGTCATTTGTTCCCGAGAAACGATAATGGTAACGACGGGGCAAGAGGGTAGGCAAAGGGCGAACTCGGGAAGAAACAGCGGGACAGCAAATAGGGAAAATATGGGGAGAGTGGAACTCATCGAGGGGTTCGGATGCAGCAGCAGCAGCTGCCAGATGAGGAGCAAGAGGAAGAGCCCAACGGCTGAACAGAGCGAGAGACGGAGAAAGATATTAGATAATATCCGATGAACGATGGCTCCGGCGTCGACGACGCAACGATAACGTCACGACAAGCTCAGAGACAGCATTAAGCAACCGGACCGACTGAGCAGAACCATCGTCTTCAACGAACTACGCTCCGGCGATGAAGACAGCGAGTTTTCCGTCGAGGAATGGCAAGGAACTCGCCCAGTGGATGCTCTTTATCGAGAAGCATTCGGCAGCGACCAACCAGTCGTCGACGACTTCCCTATGGCCTACGTTTAATCGTATCGGTCCGCTTCAATCGTCACCTCCTCGGGAAATTCACGAGAACGCCAAGACCTACATATATGTATGTATTCAGTCAGTCCGACCGATAGAATCTCCTTCGTGGTAAAACGATGTGGGAAGTGTTTACTGCTCGCTATTGAGTGTCGAACGATTGATCTCACCTCGTTGGCGGCTCAGAGCTGACGCTTTCTCACCAGTTCGGAAGCTGACGGACAACGATGAGCAAAAAGAGGAGCATGCGCGGGGGAGTGAATGAGTGAGGCCGTTCAGCTAACACTCACGCTCTGGGACGCTCAACATATGAGGAGCTATTTCCCTGTGAGCTGGTTTTTCTTGTTCGTCTGCCCGAACATTTCGATGGATGAAGAGCTCGGCCGAGAGAAGCTTCGCACATCATCACTGTCAGGAGAGCGCTCACTCACTCGGTCGATGCAGAGCGTGACGACAACGGATTTACTACTGAGCAAACTCGCGACCGCGTCGATAGTTTTACTTGGTTCGTGGTCGACTGTCTGGCTTCCTCACTTGCTCGCCGGCGACCCCTATGAGAAACTCTCGGGAAACAAACTCAATCCGGTCACATCATAGATTTGCTAGATTTGTATATTGGTGAGCTGACGCGTCGAGGAAATCACGAATGAGGAGGAAAGTATGGACAGGGTAAGTGATGGTCATGAACCAGAGCCTCAGTGACTTTTTCCACGACCAGGGCAGCTTCTCCGGGAAACGTTCTTGTCTGCGTGCGAAGACTTTCTCTCGCCAGCTCGCGAGAAAAACAGGCCTCTTGAAGCATCCAGAGGAACACACAATAAACCGAAAAACGTATCTTGAGATCTCGCCGTGAATTCCCGTGGAGACCGACCGAGAGCTGACGGTCTCTCGCCGTCACATCAGAGCCACAGGAGAATCCATACGGGGCTCGTTTGCACATCGAATAATGCTATCGAACGTCTCCATGTGAGCAAGCGCGGAGGCAGCCCGGAGTGCGTCCGACCATTTCGATCTTGCGCCGAAACCGGGCAGACGACAACGACTATGTTTCCCATCAACCTTTCCACCGAGGGTATTTCTTTGTTGATGTAATCATGAGTGGCTAATCATTTGATGACGTTATTCCGTCTCTCTTGATACGCTCTCTCAGTCAGTGATCCTGTGAGCTGAGGATCGACCCACATGGCAAAGTCTGAAGCATCCACAATTTCCCATCATCGATGAAATACGTCGAGTGAGAGCGGGAGAGAAAGCAGGAGAGGAACCACTTGAGACAAGCGCTGGAAGCATGTTGGAGCTCTTGCAAAACGTTTCGAGCTGACACGGATAAGATCTCAGAGGTCAGAGGCATGTGCACTTACCCAGGATGGAAGTGAGCAGCACCAAGCGCATCCTGAGGAGGCGCATCGCTTAACAATATCATATCATTGAAAATCCCGCACCACAGAATTAAAATGACCAGTTCCCTACGCCTCCTGAGGACAAGATCTATCTCCCAGGAGGAGAAGATCGAGACTCCTGCGTTGACTTCTCCCTATGGTAAGACTCGCTGTCGAGACTCTAAATCCTCAGAGGAAAAGGGAACACATCGGCGTCAACCGCGCGGTGATTCAACTTCTCGGATCCGGGCGACTGGCTGCCAGGCTCGGAGCCGAGGACGACGAAGGATGAAAATCAAGGAGGAAAAACGAGGAGCACGAGAAGGCAAGGCCAGAGACAGGAACATAGGCACTGATCCAGGATCTGACCACAGCGATAAGCTGACGTCCTCGGCCCGGCCTCTGAGCTGCGACTGATATATTTCGTTGGATCACGCCATCGAGACGACAGACTGCTCTCAGGACGACGACACATCCCCTTCCTTGCTGACTCGCTCGCTTCTCTCGATTTTTTCCCCGCTCACAAGTCAGTGTCGATATGCAGCCGTCGCTGATGCTGCCGCCACCGCAGCAGCAGCAGTTCGGCCACCACAAGAAGCACTCGAACCTTAGAACAGAGCCCCCATTTACTCTAAGCTGGCTGCTTCGATGACTGCATGAATTCGAAAGGAGGAAGCATAAGAAGAAAAAAATTGATACGGATCCCAGACTCTCGGGAACTCAATAGTGCCGGCTCTCGTCCATCGGTAGAAGGGTGATCATTTCGTTTTTCGTGTTTCGACAGAGGATTGAAGACCGGAACTTCCGATATGATATTTTCGGAATG
>NW_003805468.1:239741-335173 GCF_000255335.2 Galendromus occidentalis
AGGAATCTTCTCGGTGCGCACTCACGGCGCGTATCGTTCCCGGACTCACTTGAGACAAATGTCGAAGCGTTCCGCTACAAGAGCTCCACGAGAGGGAAGAGCGTGCCTTGGATAGAGAGGCGAATTCACATTCTGCTCACGCTTGATCGGGACTTCGGACATGACGATCGAACATACTGACCAACGCTGGTCAATGGGTTTTGAACGCCCGATAATAGCTCTGTTATCTTTAAATCTAACATCGTTCCACAGGACTGGTACGAAATTCGCAAAACTATACGTCCGAAGCCTTGTGGGTGCCAGATGCTCTAATGGCTCTTGTTCGGTATGCAGACTCCGTGTTTGTAATTGTCAAAAGGCAAAAAGGGCCAACACGGAGAGGCGAGGCACAGGAACGGATGATTGTGTAAGGATCGAGCGAGAGTGGCGCAAGCTGGGGACATCGGCCCTCGGGACACACCGGCTCAACCTACTGCACTCGGGTAGGGAGGACTCCGAAGGCTCTGAGGGGCAATTCGACAAGCGGTCGGCGCTCTCACGAAGGCTATGAGAGATGCTATCGCGTCTGGCTATTAATGCTTCATACTAATTGCCGGCATTTTGCTCTTTCGAAATACGAAATCCTCGAAAATCGGCGTCGAGGGTGGATCGGTTCGCGAGCCCGTCAGACTAAGTCGAACATATCCGGACAGCAGGACCCCCTTTTTATAAATTCAGTGCGTCATAATTCCGCAGTCCAACCGCACTCCAACACGTGACCTCCTTCACGGAAGTGGTAACTCCGACCACGGACTAAACTGCATTCGGGGAGGGATGAGGGAAAAATAGAACTATCGCTCCCGAATCATATGGAAGATCCCGCCCCGAGTTTTTATATCGATGGGAAAAGCGTGACATCTGAGGGGGGGGGGCGGCTCCCGCTGCGCCCTCCAAAGTTCTCTTTTCTGGAGGGGGCAGTTGTTTACGAGAACGTTACGGCAGTCGAGAGAAATCGAGAGAGGACAAGCGATAAGTATCGAGGGTCGGCAGGAGGAGAAGAGTGCTCAGCAGACCTCGGACTCTAGCGAATCCAGATTGCGTGTTATTTATGATCTATTTAGCAACGCGAGTGGCGTACCACTACGGACGACTAAATGCCTATCGAGTCCAGTAGGGCAGCAACAGAAGCAGCACTACCACAAAGGGCAACGACAGAACTCCCACGGCGAAGTGCCCATGAGATTAGAGATGCTAGCGGAATGTCCAGCGAGCGGTACAAGGGATCGGCTTGAGATGCGAACTCCCAAAATCGTATCAGATAACGGCATCGTGTTTGAGCGCTCTCACGGAGCGACTGGTGGCTCTCGGACATTGTTAACTGTTCACCCCTATAATCGTCCTCTGGGGTTCGCAAGCCCCGATTTGCTCCGCTGTCACAATAATGTTCGTAACTGGTCAGCTCGCCAACTCAGAACAGTCGTGGCAGTAGTCTTGATAGCGAAAGCGGGACTAGCGATATCGGCGAAGCGAGAATGCATATCTCTTCGGTGTTGTCCACTTTTAATGTCTGATTAGGGAATCCAGGACCCGAGGGAGGGGAAATACTCGCCCCAATGAAGGAGGAGGAATATGAGGAAAGGAAACACGAAAACCAGCAAAATAGACAATCACGCAAGAGTACAACCAGTCGCGCGCGAGTTAAGCGAATCGTTCGGACATGAAACAGAACAGCGCGAATTTATTGCTATTGCACCGAAAGTCGTTTCCCCTGCCCTAAGCCCCCGTCATCCCCGATAGCCGAGTCTTTGGAGTTTGTTGATCTTTGCGGAGCTTCCTCGAGAGTCTCCCGTTCGGTTCGGAGGCCGGAGAGGTAAGCGATCGAAGTCGTATCTGGAGCTATCTCCTTACGAGGATGATCCGGAGCCGCCTCCTCTTACCAAAACGTCGATCGCAAGACGGAGGCCGCAGTCACCCACGGCGGAGCCGAGGTACCTTTAGCACTGAGGATGGATGTTCGATCTCTCCCATCCATATCGTCAGAGCCATGGACGGATAATGACTCCAAAATTGTGCCTTGATTCTTGTCTGCTGGTTGACGGGAAGTATGTTTGCTCGCCGCCGCCGCTGCTGCTGCTACTAATATTGCTCCAGCAGGAGCGGCGAGGCGAGCGGCATCGGCGGCTTCTGTAAGTCGTTCATTTTCAGCCAGTGGCCTCATTCTCCTCTATCAGTTACACATGGCGCCTGATTTAGGAGCGATATTGTTGTCCTTACCAACAGATATCCCCCTGCCAATGGCGGCGGACATCTCAGTGGTGCCGACATGCCACCGACGTCTAGTGGCTGCTCGCTCGCTTGCTTGCCTGCCTGTCCGCTTGCCGTGCTAGCCATCTCGCTAGCCCGCCTGCCTGCCTGCCCGCCATCCAGCCGACCAACCATCCAGCGAGTAAGCAAGCAAAGCAAAGCGAAGCGAACAATGCCCTTAATGTCCTGGCAGGATATCCACTAGCGGGTGATTTAGAACATCTCAAGTGCACCACGGTCTCCACCTGTCTCTATCCGACGCCGACACCACTGCAACAGCAGCAGCAGTCCGCCCGCCTGCCCGCCCTTTTCTTTCCGAGAGGAGCTTCATCTTCTCTGCTGGTTGTTTGGATGGCTTTCATCCTCTGATGTCGAGCACTCACTTCTTTCTCGCACGCTGAAACCAGCAACTGCGACACCTCCTCAGGAAAATATAGAAATCACCCGCGAGACGCGTGTGGATCGGGCGACAGACGGACGGCATCCCGTCCAGACCACCGAAGGAGACTCTCCGCTCGCCCCACGTCGCTTGAGCCTCCGAACTGAAGCATCATATTTCTGCAGGGCGAGTACGTCCTTCATAGAATCATAGGGAGATGTCGAACGGTGCTGCTAGTTTTTTTGTTCTAAGTAAGAGGCTCCCCGTCAGGGGTTGGTCATCCTCAGATGAATCGACTGACTGCTGTGCGCTTTTCCCTCTTTGGAACATCCCAGGGGCGTTCGCGACTCCATGTGTATGGCGGGGATCTGCTGATGGAGGTTTTTTCCAATTTGGGTTGACGGGGGCGGGTAAATGAGGGAAGAACGACACCGAAGAATTTATGATCGGAGGGAATGAGCAAACAATTTGAGGTACGGGAGAATCAGATGACTTCGATCTGTCAAATTGCCTCTCAATGCGCCGAGATGAATAATCTCCTGTGCGTTGCTCGTTCTTCCATTCGCTCAAGTAATTGAGACGCATCGCCCTTCGAGACGCCTCGTCTCGGCAGCGCCATGACTGCGGCACGCAGGAGTCAAATACTCGTAAAAATTTTGAAGAACACGCAGATCAGGATGTATGACAAAACACGCGCAACGAAAACGCTGTGAGACGAGCGAGGGAAACAAAGGCGAAACGAGCCGGCACGAGTCTCGAGCAAATTCAAGATTGATTCGAGAGACTAATAAAAACATCCGCGTACGCTTTTTGCCGTGGAATCAACGTCCGCGTCGCTGACTCAGGGAGAACACAATCAGAGAAGATCAGTCATTCGTGGAAACTGAACAGCTCGGAGAGGAAATCACAGGGGGACCACGAGAGGAGCGACGCAATAGCGGGACGAGCTCAGGGCAGAATCCATTTTTCGTTCGTGATTCGTTTTCGAGCATATTAACGGAGTCGATGAAGAACGTCGCAACCCATTATAAGATGAAATATGCGGGACATAATCCACAAGGGAGTCGAGTCTGGAAAACTATGTATTTCTATAAGTCGGATGCGGGGGAGAATCATTGCGACTGAAAATTAGGGGGCGGGAGAGCAACCGGGAAAGTGCTCTTCACGAGACGCCCATAGGTTCAGATGTCCCATTCAGCTTTTTGGAGTGAATTCAATCTGTTATCGAGGGCGGAGCGTCGCTGGAGTCTATTGTAATCGATAAGTCGCATAGATGCCTCCCATGATATAACCGTCATTAAGATGGTAACAGCTGGAGCCAGGTTCCCTCTTTGTCTATCTCCGGGTCTGCGACGCCTACACAGATTCTCCGGTGAAATCGTTTTGCGTTCCCCGTCTCCCTCCTATCCCCGTCGCCTCTCGCTGATCCGCTTCCCCAGTGACTGCGTGTATTTTATGGCACCGAGGTCGTAAGGCTTTGCGTGGACACTTGGTCATATCGCCCGGTGTGTTCGGTCGCCGCAGCCTCAAGACGGCTTGGCGACTGCTTGCAGCAAACTGCTATCTGAAAAGCCATATCCCGAAGCTTCAAAGACTACTCTGAAGTGAGCGAGAGATCGACAAGGCTATAATAAATCGACGCTGCACTGGGCCGAGAACAAAACGCTCTCCTGAATCGGGCCGTAGTCGGGAACGCTCCCGGAGTTCGGAAAAAGGTCAAGTCATCAGGGAACCTGCGTCCGAGGATGCCGAGCCGGAAAGTGAGCGAGCTGAACCCATCAGAGACACGAATCACTCAGGACGGGGAATTAAAACTCTTGTAGCGATCTGGATCTGATAGAATCCAGAATTATCAAACTGCGAGACTAATTCTGTCGCGAGTCCTACTATGGGGAATCTCCATGTCGATTTGCCGTTTTTTCCCCCGCTGCTTTTTCATTCCGGGGCTGTTCTCGCCCATCGTTGAGCGGGATTGCCCGGAGGTCTCTGGAGGATTTCTCTCCGATTCCCGATGTTTTCCATCCGATACGTCGCGACTTATTGTAATTCAATTTCACTTGGAATCTCATGCTGAAACCCTTGATCACCATGCTGTCGCGCCCATCCGGTGACAAACTCATGATGAGATAGGCCCTCATCTCCTGCTCGTTTTCGAGAACTTTCACGTGGTACGTGTTTTCTTCCAGCTAGAAGATGACTACGACCAGCAGGGCTCGTAAGTTCGGCGCCGACGAAATTCCGTCTGCTGAATCACGCCTTCGTTTAGGATCAATTTAGATTTATAACCTCCAATTACTATTAGTCTTTTCGGACCAACAAATTTAACCGGTGCTGCCGCCGACTATAAAGAGTCTGTCCGAACGAGCGACCGGCGAACAAAACAGCGAGCAGTCTGATTGGCCCCGGGACTGACTGACTGACGCTCCAAACGGGAATCGAGCTGCATGCACAGCGGTGATGGATGACAGCCCCTCTCCCGCCTGGAATGAAGACTAGAATTATCCTTTATACGGCATGATTGTTTTTCCTTCACTTTAGAAATTGCCATCAATGCTCGACTACATTGGAGGCTTTCCACGGAATTCTGCGTCATCGATTACTGCTTCCACTCGCCGACGTCCAGCTCCAGTCTCGAAGGAGGAACTTCGTCTGTTCGCATGAGACCTACAGATCTTGAATGGGAGGTCTTTTTTTGCTCTTGAGCTCGTTTCCTTATCGATGCTCATCCATCCGAGCGAGAGTTCCTTCTGAGTTTGGGAGAGTACGCGCGTCCGGAACAAGGAGGATAAATCGCTAGAGGCAGTGGACATTGATCTGGATGACAGGGACCAGAAGGACCAATGGCTTTCTTCTCCTGTTTCTCCGAGAACACGACCGACAGCAACAAAAATTTGAAGTATTATAAGATCGCGATTATTTACGATTATTACAACCGATCAAGCTGCTCGCTAACAATTCGCCATTAGATCCCTCTGCGCATCACTCTCCTCGTTTCGGCTTGATTACTTGCATTTTGTGTTTTGAGTAGGCGCGTATCATGCGTCGCCCCGTCATCATTTCAACGACGATGCTCGCCAAATCAGTCCTCTGAGCGGCTCCGAAATTCCACGTAGTTTCCATCGCAGCTCCCCGCCTTTGGATCGAGGGTCTCTTGGGAGAAGGACCCGGAGAACTACTCAGATAACAAAGGTCGATATTGGAGGCTGAAACGAAAAATTAAGCAATTTACTCGCGATCCACCTGGAAATCTCGCTGAAAAACTCACGCCGATTCTCGGCAAGGGAGGTAGACTCGATAACCAGGTGACGGGACTTGAATCCGCTCGAAGTTCGCTGAGCCGTGGTCCCAAGTACGAAGGGACAGACAGAAATTCTCAGGAACATTTCCGGCCAATGTGAGTCAGAGGTCGAACTGCCTTTCCCCGGCGCATAGCGTTGCTGGCCGAGGTCGCTTCTTTCGCGACTGTTCCATCTCGAGGCATCGATGAGACTAATGTGCTGATAAAAACACGCATGACATCAATTCTCGGTAGAACGGAATCACTGCTGTGATAAAGATTTTATCTCCAGAATGAAATTAAGTTGCCCCCCGCAAGAGGGCCTGCAGGGAACATTGACCGGGGCTGCACCGAGTGGCATTTTTCGGCCGGTGAAAACTGCATATGTGTTTATTCTGTTTCTGTCCGAAGGTGGTCGCGATCAAAGCAAATTGAAACGACAAGATTCATGCAAAGCGCTCGTTCTGCGTCGGTGAAAATTGGGGACCCCATAAAGAGCGGAGGAAAATACATTTACACATAGCTAATATATTATCAGCGACATCTGAGGCGACAAATATTTACGTTGGTTGCAGAGCTCTCTTGATCATAATCGATGCCGATCGTGGAGACAAGATTAGGTAGTTGCGATGACATCATGGATGAGGGCGCCTGTGGAAAACGATCAGAAGTCCGCGAGAGCCAGAGATCCGGGAGTTCTCGAGGAGTCTTCTCGACCGTATAATGGGGGAACTCTGGGTTGACTCGATCAGGAATATTCAGGCTCAATTTTCGCAACGCCCTGTCAGGCCAACCTCGATGCGGCTACTGCGGTGGTCAGAAGAGGAGTGCAATCACTCAATGGGATTGCTTTATGCAAATTACGAATGCGGGCTGCCGTCGCTTTTGGTATGCTCCTCGGAAGAATAGCCGCACGAAGTAAATTAATTATGTCCGTAAATTCATTTTCGACCGCGGTTTTCGGGGGACCGCAGAAAACATCGAGAATGAACAAACTGAGAATGCTTCAATGGGCGGACTGGAATCGGGTTTCATTCGCCGAATATTCGACTCATAGTAGAAGGCGAAAGAGGCACACGGAATAAAGTTTTTGGACTCGAAATGTTGCATTGATCTGCTTGCCACAGGAAGTATGCTACCGCTTCCTCGGACGGGAAAGATCGAGAAGGAATCCTCAAGGGCACGTGATAGGATTTTTCCAAATAGATTTCCGTACCTTCAACGATGTACGTTCGGATGAAGACCCGAGGGCTGAAATTCGTCCTCGTCCGAGGAAATCTCAGCAGCTCCACTGGAAATATTCAAGCACGATCGGAAAGGGGTATTCCATACCGCAGGTCCCGCGGCTAAGCGAGTGGTCGTTCGCTTTTTTCTCCATCGTTGTTGCAGCGACGGAGGTGGTTCGTTCATCGCTGCATGATTTATGAGAACAGCCTTCCTACAATCGAAGATGAACGAATCAAGGAACGCGGACGACGAGTCGACGTTGGGCGTTCAGCCTGTCTCGCGGCCAGTCGGAGGGACGGCCCTCTTCATTGCGGATGGTCGTCGATTTGAAGAGCGCCGTCGTCATCGTCTTCAAGGTGGTCTTCCGACAGTATCACAATCGGCAATCGCAAGTTCTCACCTCTCCGTGGTCGAAGCGTTTTGTTTTCACGTCGCCGCCGCTGCCCCGCTCACTCTATGTTCGCCGCCTCGCTGTTCGTGAACGTCTCTTTTTCAGAAAAAACTCTCTGTACCGTTGGTTGGAAAGATTCCGTGGCTTTCTTCACAAATCGAGTAGTGACGACGAGCGAGAGTAAGAAGAGCGAACGGACGACCGATCGAACAGACGAACGACCTCCTCTCATTTCTTTACGAGCCGAGATGTGTGAGTGTTTGATGATGATTCGATCCCGATTTTTGCTTTCTTGACTGATCAGAAAAACAAGAGGCCGTGTTCGGCCGGCCGGCTTCGCGCATCTGGCCGAGCGCCAATTAACAAGCGGATGTATCGAAAGATGTTTGAAGCAAACGGAGAGAAAAAAAAGAAGAAGAAAAACATCACACAACTTCAAGCACAACCAACACCGCCGCCAACAACAACGGCGGCAACACCGCCTTCCTTAATCAATGTCAGACTTGAAAATCACAGATTAATGGTCGCATGCATTCTCAGCTCTTTTCTTGGTGCCGCTGCTTCAACGAAGCTCCTGCCCTCGAATGTTAACGTGGGACTTCAAGTTTTTTGCCAAGAGATAAAAAAAAGGAACAATAGAAAGACTCGTATCTCCGGGGAGAAATCTGGAACTTACCAGAAATTAAGGGAAAATGATGACCGATATTTGAGTAGTTTACGGAACGAAAGAAAATTCACGGGCGAGCCGACAAAAAAAATCTTTCGAATACAAGAACCTCCCCACATCGGGAAGCGCGCAGCTCCTTGTCGAGCTCTTATCCAACAGATCATTCCTCCCCAAGACCACCGAGATTTCAGCACGATGCGACACCGAATATCACCGAGGCATCGCGAGGGAGAAGGTGGGCGGTACTCCAGAAACTGAGCTACGATGAACTTCCAAGCGAAGTACGGCCTAAGCATGGCCTACCTACTCAAATTCCCGAAAAACTCGAAGGAATACGAGAGCCTCCTCCGCGGGTGGAGCATTCAGGGATACCCATATCCACCTCTTCCTGCAGCCAGAGAGGGGAAGAAGAGATTCTCGGTCGATTCGTGGCCATCGAACTCGATTCCGTGTCGAACAATCAACTATTATCAAATTATTTCAAAGTCGCCGATTGCAAGACGCAACCCCTGATTGATTGCTTGTCGATCTTGAACATTCGCAAGAGCTCGGATGACGCCGTATGATCCCTGAGGGGCAGGTCCGATGTCGATAAACCCCCAGCGACGCATGAAGATTCGAGTTCAACGAAAATTTCCTTATCGGAGCCTTGCGTCGTGACCGCGACACCGTGACTTGATCCATCGTGATGCGGACGGATCCATCCGATCAAGTATTCTGGTGTCTTAAGGGTACTCTCCGAAATGAATTCCGTGTTGTCCCGTGCTTCGGTTTTTTACACCATTTTTTTCCTCCCTCCAACGATGGTGGTTTGCAGCTAACAGTGTTCCCACGAAGCCGATCCATCAGCCTCTGTCGGCCGACAACAATTATGACCGACAGAGAACAACGAGGAGAAACTTAATACGTCGCTCCCGGTAAGCTGAACGGACGCACCGAAGATCCGATCGATGCGAAAGACTGACCGAGCGACCGACTAACTGACTGAGTGAATGACTGTCTCACTGACTGATAGACTCAAGAACCTCGTAAAGGGAGTAAGCGGCGGCGAGCGATAGAGCGACCACCTCCGCAGAGCGTACCGGTCCCCTCCTGTTGGTGGTCCTCCATCAATCTTCAGAGTTGGCTTTTTGAAGAAGCGCTCCATCATACTCAATTCTATCTATCTATCCATCTATCCATCGAGTGAAGGTGCAGCAGGGTGGCAGCAAGCGGCGGCAACAGCGATCGACCATCCAGCCGTCCGACCTTGGCGACGGCTTTTTCGGTCACGTGTACGTTCGCGGTGAGAGTGGCGTCGCAGTCGGAATCGTGTGGACACATCATTTTGTGTTTTTCCTCTCCTTCAGCACTTCTCCCAACACTGTGTGAGCCGTCTGCGAGTGCGTCGATCCGTCTCAGAGTCGCTTCGTTTGACGGTGGGTCGGTCGGTCGAACGGACGAACGAACGGCTGCTGGGTCGAGCGGTGAAACTGTTGGTCCGTTGACAAGGCTCATTCGGTCTGATGGAAGACGCTTTTCCTAGGTGATCAACTAGCCCTCACGATCTGCCGCGATGAGCGAACGAAAGCATCCGCCGACGACGCGGACGAAGAAGCTCAAGACGCTAGCCCGGAGAAGCTGACCGATGTTCTCCGACGTTGAATTTTTATTTTCCGTCCGTCTATCATTTCTTCCATCTGCCGCTCATCCATCGTTTGCCGTATCTCTGACTGATGATTTATCGCAAAATCAATCGATCTCGTGTTGAATTCTGCTCGTTCGCGCATCATCGCGAACCATCGACCCATTATCCCGCAAGAGTCGAGTCGGGAACGTCGACCCTCCGCTGCGGTACAAATCACCGAGGACAAGGGCACGTCGGAGGAGTTGACCAGAAAGGCAATCAGACTCACTGACGTTTTACTCAAGGTCCACTCATTGCTCCTCGTCAGTTCCTCGGTGTTCAATCTGGCCGTGACGGCGGGCCTACGGTTCATCCATCCATCCATCGTTCTGTCCGACAGCGACCAAGTCACAGAGCGCCGGACATGCCTGAAAATTCTACGTCATAGGCACCAACGGCTGCATCGGCAATCCGTCATCCTAAAGTTTTTCAGTCATCTAACGCTGGAGATGCAGATTCCCTCTGGCTTCGGCCTTCCGTGAATTTCTCTGCGGGAACATCGCTCTTCCATCCGTTGGCCATGGTTCTTCTCCGTCAAGCTTTTTGACCAGAGTGGGAGCTTGCTGGATATCCATCTCGTTCCATCTCCGGTGGAACGAGCTTCGGAGCAGCCTTCCGAGCCAGCATGGAGATCCGCAATCCCAATGAAATTGAGAAAAACGAGGTACGCACCAGCTTAGCCTTTGGGTCGAAGCCCGATCGCGCTGCCGCCAGAAAGGGGATGCTCCAAAATCTCTAGCTCAATTTCCGCGATCGAATGGAGACTTGTGGGTGACGTTGGTCATTGCAGCGAGCCTGCCGGAGCGGCAGAGCTTATCCGTTGTATTGAGCGTTCGTGATTAGGAAAGTTTTTTCTGCACGAGCGTTATCGCGAGCCCGCCGCGAGGACCCTTGTACAGCAGAATCCGTTGGGAATGAGGTTCCCACAGGAGCGCGCTTCCATTCCATATCGCGGCAGCTTCCAGGAGACCCCGCCAAGCCACAGCTACGATAGGGTCCACCTCAACGCGACTCGATCCTCGGGTCCAGATTCTAAAATTTCCTCGTGAAATCATGCTGTCCTAGCTTGACTGGAAGTTCCTGAAGGGATCCTATCGAGGTTTTCGACAAGATTTCCGCCAGGGGTCAAGTCAAGAAGGTTCGATACCGAATGCCAGAGGGGAAGCAGACATCGGCCTGCATCGGTCCCTCTGGTAAGCTCACTTCCCAAAGACATCCGTCGACGGAGAGCCCTCTCTGGGCGAGATGCAGGATTCTGGGCGGAATTTCCAACCCCTTCCAGGAATGACGAAGGCATAATCGAACGTAGCTCGGGGTTGGACAGAGAAATAAGGGAAGCTCATGATCCTTCGATCAGAGTCAGTTCCCGGCATTCAGTGGAGAATCGATCGTCTCTCCCCAAGCCACAGAATCGCGCACCAACTCGAGATCCTACTTCTAGCTCCCGTTCGCATACTAACGTATGATCCTCATTTTGTGATACGGCAACGGCGAGCGGATCGTCCCGCTCTGCACCGAGAGACCCTTGCTCATCAAAATGTGGTGGTCAGACGAAATGTCGGCCCCTGCGTCAATCATTCGCCAGAAGTGCATGGGGTCTCCCATTGTCATGTAGATTGCCTCTCCTCTCCCCATTCCGCAATTGCTTTCACGTTTGTTGTTTTTTCGCCTATTTTTGTGAGAAATGGCAATCGTGCACCAAGAATCGACTAGACGTATCCACTGTCTTCAATTCTTCAACGAACCGTCTGCATGCTTGCCATCGAGCGGCTGCATTTTCGCTTGACGGACGGACTGACTGACTGAGAAGAACAACAACAACAAGCGGCATCGACGACGACGAAGGAGAACGAAGACGACGAGATGCCTTGGCGGCAACGAGCGGTGCCCCGGGTGGTCTACATGATGAGGAAGATTAAGACAAACTTGATGAACTGCTTTCCTTCAGATTTTTCTCCTTCTTTCGGCTGTGCGCAACAGCGGCTGCGGCACCGGCATCTTGCTCGTGATGGAAGATGCCGAAGCTGATCCAAGTTCCACCTGCTAAACTCACGAACCACCCGCCCGCCAGCTTTTCGCTTCCCGGCGCGCTAGCATGCTTACTTCCCTCCTTTATTTTTTTCTCAACTTGCCCGTCCGCTCGCTCATGCGTCATCCATCAGTTCGGAACGCCAACAGAGATTTCGAGTCAACCCCCAGAATTCGGGGGGAAATTGATTCCCGCTCGATCCAGGAGAAATCGCGGGTCTTCCCTAGATCACAGCTCCAAACCTCTGGAATAATCGGAAGCTTAATCGAAGCCGAAGTATCCGGCGCTCGAACGCTGTGGGAATGGCCGAGGTTTCGCTCATGGACGAATTCGCGGACTTCAGATTACGGGGAGCGTACGGTCACTTGACTCCCTGGGAGTGCCCCAAGACTTCTACCACGCTTCGTACATGTTGTACATGTACGGCCTGTGCCGGCCCGCCAAGAAGGTCACATCGGAGTCGATGGAGATAGAATTCGGTTCTGCTTCATCTCGGCGCGTCGTTGTCATCATCAGTATGTTCATATTGTTTATCATCTTACGGATGGAAGACACGGGGTACGCAGAGGAACGAGATGGCTGAGGAGGGGGGGAGGAGCTGCTGGACGACAAGGGGCGGAATGACTGCTGTAGCTGCAACTTCTACTACTACTGCTGTTACGGCTGTATCTAGTAACAATTGATGACCTGCTTGGGCATCGTCCATTTCCTCAACATAATCTCCTTCGGCGTAGTGATCGCCTGAGCGTGTCGTCCGTTTCATTTGGAACACGATACTCTCCTTGTCCTCCTCCTCCTCATCTCGTTCTAACTGGTTGGCAATGTGGCCGCCGCCGCCGCCATCCGACTTGGAGAGACGAACGGGGGCGGAAAGGAGAGGAAAAGGTGGGTGGTGGGGGACGAATGAACGAGCGGGCGAGCGAGCTAAAAGATGGGCATGAAAGAAGGAGACGACCACCCACGGTATGATCGGGGGAGCTGGGGATGACAAGCGCACTTCGTTTGTAGGGGTAGTCGATTTGTTGTCGGTCGGTCAGCTGGGCAAGCGGACGGGCGTGCGTTCGCCTGGTGGTTTGGTGAGCCATCCGGCTGGTTCGTTGGCTGACTTCGGTGGTGGTGGTGTCTTCGTCGTCGTCGGGCGCATGTCCAATGACTTCTATATGTCTCCTGGGGAGACTCCATTACTAACACACAGTTACCGCGACATCTTGCGGCAAATCAGCTGTTAACGATAAATTGCACGGCGTTTCCATATCGGACAACGCGAGAAGGATGATGTCTGCCATTATGTGCTCTGTTCCCAGTCAACCTAGTCGGATCGCGACCGACCGACCGACGGAGCGAGCGTCTGGTGCCCGGGCGGGCAAAAGGGCGAACGGGACAGCGGTGCGGCGGCAGTGGTGGTGCGGCGGCAGCGGCGGTGGCGGCCGGGAGTAGAGAGACGACGGGCGCATTGTCTGGTGATGGACTCCGATGGCTAATCACCCTATTAATAAAGGAACACAAGCAATCTATTGCCGACACTATTGCGATACAACACCAACATCGGCTGGCGTCGACGACAACGGGCCCATCAACACACGCACACGCGGCGGGAAAACGAAGCATCGCCGCCGAACTTATCCTCCGCATCATTCACCCTGACGCCCCTTCCTTTGTCCGTTCCGGGAGAGAACATTTATTCTGCTACACATACGTACGTTCGCATGTGTCAATGTATGCCGAAATGCTCATTTTAGGTGAGGGCGGGCTCTGCGATACTCTATCGCCCTATCGCCCAAGTCACTGATCTGATTGATTGTCGAGGGATGAAGTCGCACCGGTCCGGCGCCCGAGTACCGGCGAACGGGTGCTTGTGAGGGCCCTGCACTTTTCGTGCAGTGATCGCGTCGTTCTATTGCGTTGCCCAGTTCGCTACGTGGCTTTGCTTCGTGACCTCGTTCCGGGATGGAGTTGAGGATCAGAGAGTGAGATAATAGGCATGGTGAAGCATCGAGCTCAAACTGCAGAACCTGGGAGTATCCTATGTCCTATGTGTTCGCATATCGAATTATAGAAAATTCGCACAACGAGGCAGGTTTTCGATGGATGTAGAGACTGAATAAAATCGTAGGAAATCATGAGGGGGGCCTCACCATCCTGAAACTCCATTATAATTTTTTCAACCCCCATCATCTATCTCGTATCATTTCAGGAAAGGAAAAGTTGGCTCTCTGAAGTTCCGTGATTTCACTTCGCAATCGCGAGATATAGGCTTCGACCGCATGCGCGGAAGAAGGACGAGCGTTCAACCTTCCGATGCCGATGGCGAAAGGATCCCTGAGTTCTGCGAGCCGGTTGGTAGGAAGTTGCCGAGAAGGTCTGCCGAGCATACCGACCTCTTTCCGAGATGTCGTTCCGCGACAGGCATAATCTACGCCAGTCGGCTTAGAAGCTCTTGGAAAGCGATGCTCAATGATGCAAAACGTAGCGAGAATCTGCTAGAAATTAGTCTTGGACGAATCCGGATTCATATTTTTTCCTGGCCTAATCCCAACGGATGGTTTGTGTGTCACGAGTGTTCGCTGATTTGAGTTCTTCGGAAAGCGATCCCTCGGAGGCGGCCGTCGCGCGATCAGTGGTGTTGCGATCAAGCCAACAATGTATGGCAGGTCAGTGACGGTATTTAAGACTTTAAATAAATATCGATAAATTCGGGATTACACAATGCGTTGTGGGCGATGTCCGGACAGTTTCTCGCACTATCGGTCCCGGAATCGCTTGCAGACTGGTCGGAGATGTTTGGGTTTGGTTTTGTTCGCGTTGATCAAACCGAGTCGAAGCTCTCGAAGATTTCACAAACATTAGGAGCTCTCTCAGATTAGAGTCGCTGCCAATCGTAAGCGTTACAAAGCTACACCGACTACTTCACAAACAGCTTGGGAGAATTCTTAACACGAGACTCCATCGAGTTTGGAGTGGGTCTTCGTAGTTTTCCTAGAGATTTTCCGCTATAATACTCTCTCGATTCGCTCAGTCAGATTTTTGAGAGGCCGCCGCAAAATACACGGTGTACCGTTTCGGTCGGAGCCGAGCGCGGACCCAGTTTTTTTCCGGTGTGGGGGGCTGGGGGGAAGCCGGCCCAGGCTTGGACTGTGATCCATTAGCAGTCTTTGTTGTTCTTGTTCTTTTTCTTCCAAATCTTTTAATTTCAATACATTCGATACGTGATCTATTCCGACTTAGATGATTGATCATTCCTATTCCCATGAGTTCATTTTCCTGTAGCTCAAATCATGAAACCACTGCTGATCCAGCGATGGGCTTTCCCGTCGCTGCGCTTTCGTGCATGAACTCGCCAATTCAGATCCGTCCTGCTAATCGGGTTGTGTTGGGGACTGCAACTCCTCGCGATCCGGGGCACCGATCTGCTGTAATTCCTGATCGAGAATCTGGCGTTGACTTGGGACATGTCTCGTGTAAAGAAAGCGAATGCTTGTGCGGCGATCGGTGGGATGATTTTCTCAGTTGAGAAAGCTGCAGCTTTTCTTTCGCGATAATCTATCTTGCTGGAGGTGACAACATAGAGTTAATTTCGATGTTCGCGCGTACGCGTACCAGTCGACATAGCTCCACCACACACCAGATCGAGCAGACGGCCCGTGCGACTGAGAGGAAGTACTTCTCATCGTCGTATCAGCAAATGATCATTTGCGCCTGCCGCAGATCCTTGTCGTCGTCCTTCGTTCGAACACGAAAGTGTGGCTCCGTCCCAAACAGGCGCTTCCCTCAGTTGAACACGACAGCAGGATAATAACGAATGGCAGTTTACACAAAAAATCCGAGCTGATTTATTCGCCCTCAGTTATGCAATAAGTTCGGCGGTTGCGGCAGGAGTCGCTGCCTCTACCGAGTTTTCTGATGAGAAAAAGTGAAAACATGAGATGCCATTTGCAACGACGTCCTCCTTCCGTCCATGATTCATACCTACACTCTCTCGACCCAGTCCATGCTTCTTGAGCACAACCTGATACATTTACGCCGATGATGAGTCAACAATGATTGATCGAAGCAAAAAACATTCCACAGGTGGTCGGTAAGTCCGAAGGCTGGATTGCGGAGAGCGGCTCCGGGAAGCGTGTTGACAATCCGCGCTGCTTCTGAAATGAAATACAAGCCGAAGACCTGTCACGGAGCTGTAGATCGTTTGATCGCGTCTGCATCTGGTAATGAGGATCGTGCGTTCTAGTTCGACGTCGCCCGTATGGTATTTTGTAGGGATCGCAAGCCGGCGGGTCCGGCAGCCGAAATTCGATTTCGTCGAATGCTCTGGTACACTTCTTCGCGGTTCCCCGTCCGAAGAAGCATCAATCGCCCGTAAACAGATCGAGTCGTATCTGAATGTCCAGGAAAGCGGAGTGCTTTGGTGAGTGCCTGAATTCCTCGATCGAAAGTCCGGAGTCCCCGATTCCCATAAGGTGGAACAGACCCCCGCGTTCTGCCCACGAGACTCGATTTTACGGATGACAGAGAGCGCTGGGTGGTGAATGCTCCGTTCAGACCTGTCGAAAAAGTCGGACCTCCTTGGTTCGACCGCCTCACCCTGTCATACTTGAACCTCAGTGTCTCAGCCTACCGACGGATGGCTTCAGCTTCCTGGCGCCTCATTTGATTCCAGCCCTTTCCTAAAGCGCACCACCAATAGATGAGCTTTGATTTACAGGCGCCGCAGAACTGCCGCAATGGTCTCCCAGTGACCACCATAGGTCACTACAGTGCTGCTCCCACCCACAAGAGACCCCCTTGCAATTCCCAGATTAAACATAAATTTGTTTATTTATTCGCGTTGTATGTCAGATCCCAGCTTGCCTGACTTCCGACCAGCCAGCCACCGTGCCAGGCAGGCATTGGTGTGACTTTATGGCATTTCGAATTGGCAGACATGTTGTACTTATTTATTACCAAACAGACTGCTCGATACCCGGCGAGCATAGGATTCCTCTCGTTTTCCCCTCAGGTTTCTCCTCTGAACCCCCTCGAGGTGCACCCCCCCCCCGCGCGACCGCCTGCTCGCTCTATAAAGCGCACTAATTTCGTAGTCGACATCTTTTAGTATCTACTCCAGCTTGTTCCGCTCCATCCCGTCGAACCGGGTTTCAATATCTCACCTCAGCATAGCAGTTCGACGGGATTCCCTCGCCGCGCCGGAATGACGGCGGGATGGGCTGCCAGTGTTTAAGGAGAGCCCCATGAATTCATCCAGACCATTTGAACAAGGGAGGAGAATTCCGCTCCGGTCTTAGACGATGTCCAGGTTGCGGGTGCGGTGGAAAATGCCAAACGTATTGTCCCGCGCCCTCTCCTTCTCCTTCGCCTACACTGGGAAAATTCTGTACTCCAAGCACATTTACGGATTAAACAAGGAAGTTGCGCTCATCGGTTTTCGGGTGTGCGTGTTTGCTCTATGGAAACGGGTAAAGGTATCCAATCGTCAACTCGAACGAGAGCAGAGTGTGTTGCTCCCAAGTCAAAGAAGTTCTACATAAGCCTCACTATTACACAGGGGATACTGATAAGTGATGAGTTATCACTCATGACTCTCTCGATGAGCATCAACCAATAATTTCTTGAATATACATTTTTCTACGAGGCGGCGAAATCCGTGTAGGGCTCGCCTTGTCAACCGTAGACGCTCCTTGCAGTCGGACTATCCCTGGCAATATATTCTCGTGCCCAGGGTGCGGACGAATCCTGGATGCATATCATGAAAATTCATATAGGTCTCTAATTCCGGATGGTAGGTTCCCAATTCTAGCCACAAGAGTCGTCTTGAGTACGACGACGGGAGCAGTCTCCAATCATAAAATAGCGGCTTTCCCGAGGGTGCGCTTGCGTGAAAAGAATCGCAGGCACCAGAGGAGAAACACTGATGGATAGATGTGTTCAGCTCGGTGGCTTCGGTCTCGTAGATCTGACGATGCGAACCGAGCGGACCAACGAACGGCCAGCCCTCCTTATGCCCCAGCGCGGTTCGCCGAAGAACCTCTGAATATTTTCTGGCTGAAAAATCATAAATCAATTTTGAATTATATCCTAAACGTCATTTTGTTCTGGCGCTCATTTCTCTGACGGCTCGTGTCTCCGAGAAGGGTGAGGTGCTTTTGGCGCTAATCGTTTATCGAGAAAACGAGTCGAGAAGCCACAGCGTTCAAACGAATCGTTTCGGAGCCATTGGCGATCAACGTCTAACTCCGTGCCGAGTTTCAGTCTTTTGCTGATTGTTTCGAATACGCGAAGGATCGTGAGGGATGAGCCGAGCTGTCAGTCTGTCCTTCCGATGTCGAGAGAACGATGCTGGGACGGTGAACCGCATGCGCGACACTCTTTCGAAACGTGGGATCCGTCAATCATTGATAGTTCGATCGCTTCGCTGATTCATTAACGAAATATTCGGTGAGAAAACGGAACTCTCGTCGTCGCTGATGTTCTTCTTCTTCAAGATCGCGGATACCGGCGACAAAATCTCTATGACGGACAACTGACTGAGCTCGCTTCTTCGCATATTTTCAAAAAACTCCAGATGCTGTCCACGAGGGCGACTGAATGACGGCGATGACAAGCGCTAGGACGACGCCAACCATCCCGTCTGATAATTCATGGTATCGTTCCTTGAAAGCAAGGCGGAAAAAAATTCTCAAAAGTGAGCGCCGCTAGAGCACCGTCAATATCTGTGAGGCCGAATGGAGCTCGATGGGGTTGATTTAGTGGATTCTGGCTCGATCCGAGCTTCTGCTCTTCTCAAACCCACGACCCGCTAGTCGAGCTCGATCTTACATTCGACTTTCGTCCGTGGCTCGCGTCCCCCTTCGATTTTCCGCCGAGTTTTTTTAAAGATTTCGGAGCGCTTTTCATTTCTTCCGTCTTCCGCGCGTGGCCAAAGATACTACTTTGCGGTGGCTCCCAAGCTTGATGACGGATTCTGCTAATCCAGCAATTGATAGTTTACTTTGCGACGAACGACGCGGTGTGGAGGTGGATAATTCAGCGTGGGCTTGGACGTGGTTCCTGACGGACTCCAGGCTCAGGCTGGCAGAGGTTTGTTCGTACTTCGGAATTTTCTCTTTTCCCGGGACGGATAACGTCACGCTTTATCACAGCCACAGCTCAAGGGACAGCTTTGGTTTCTCTGACGGTCAGAACGCTGCAGCTCCTCCGTCTCGTGTCCTTCGGAGTCCTTTATTTTTCCTCGCTCGCGTTCTCTTTCCGAATTTCACTCCTTCCTCACCTGAAACGACACGGGGGTACAGACAGAGGTTAAGGGCAAATCAGGCAATGGGGCAAAAACTGACGTAACTTAGGGGTGCGCGGATAGTCGACCGAACAGCCAGCCGGCCGGCCGGCCGACAGGAACTCGGAGTGAGCCGAGGGGCTCCGGTCCGCCGTCGGAATAAGACAGGCCAGCTATCTCTCGAAGTCCGTCTCAGGCGTCGCTGGACAGGAGCGTCCAGGTGAGAAAGAAGAAAAGTTATTAATCCCTGAATGAAAGAATAAATTGTGACACTTTTGACTTTTAACAGTCCACTGGACAGGCAGGCAAGCAGGCGAACGGGCCGACTGACTGGCTGGCTGGCCGGCAGACCTTATCTCGGGGCGGACAGCGGAGTGGCCCTGACATTCCCGCGGCCGTCGCCCATCAGTGCCCGAGCCCGAACCGCACAGAAACACACATACATGCCGAGACAGCACCCAACCAGCAGCGGGTCATCAGGTGTCAAAGGCTTAGAAGTCTTACCGTTCTGCTGTTGAATAAACCGACGACGAGCCGAGCTAATTGAACATCACGAAAGCTTCAACTGTTGCTCCGTCACCCATTCCTGGCGTCGAGTCATACGACATCTCCTCTCGCCTTCGTTAGAGCGGGAAATTCGATACGAATCATTCCGGTTCCGGAATGGAACGAGAATTCCAGCTACCGAATAACGATGTCTCGGAAGATGTGATGATTGGGCCGCAAGATGTCGAGGAGCTCCGATGGCTGCTAAGAGAAGAAATCTCTGCCGAGACAGTATGATCGATACAACCGCCGACCAACGAACAGAGATCACGGACGTCGGCGCATCGACGCTCCGGGATCAGGAATGAACCCGGAACCTACTCCCATGAGAGTATAGAGCTTATGTCAATCGATTCGACAACCCAAGTGAGGAACGCTTCTTCGGTGCTTGACGTTTAGAAGATTTGATAAAGTGTCCGGATTATTGAATAAGACATCAAAGGTGGATATCCGTGCAATGCGTCCTTTCTCCTCATCTCTGAGCCCGACCACCGCAGATTCCGGTCGAATGCTCGGACGAAACTACATGCTGTATAGTGGTCCTCGTTCCCGTGCTGTTCGTAGCTACCATTACGGTCAGACGTCATTCCGCGAAGGTAGTTTGAGGACTTGTTGCCGTTTGGTGAAACGAACGCTCATTTGCGAACCGAACGCTTATGTAGTCGAAAACGGCAGCAGCAGCAACAAGAGACATCACACTCTCACGAACACACTATAAATCAAGTTCAAGTTCAGCGAACACGAAACCAACCTACCGCACTTCATGACCGAATAACGCGAACAGAGAATGAGCGCAAGAAACTTTTTATATAGGCGGCAAGAACATCTGCGATCAATGGAGCTCGGGGAGCTCATACAGTGAATTCTCCATTGCCTCAAAACAGAATCAATACTGGGAATGGTAATGTATAGGCCCAATAAACAATGAAACGACTCGTTTTCAAGAAAACAAATGTAGAGGGCAATAATTGATCGGATACGGGAATTCCGGGTGTGAAATGCATGGCACCGCCAGTGTTGATGGAAAGAATCTCTATATCATCTATTGAGCATTCCGTAAGGCGCTTGACGTTTCCGGGATATCCGATTTCCCCACTTGAGTAAGACCGATTATTAATTTTACAGTTGGACAATACACCATTGGAACCGCCAGCAATATGAGCGCTAAGGGTCTCCATCGTGATGGAGTTTCAGATACGCCGCAGTTCACCCATCGGGAACCGCAATCACCGCGATCAGAAGTTCAAACTTCGCGGACTCGGCCGCTATCAAATCAACCAGAAATTTTCAAACGGGTTCGAAAATAGAAAAATGGCAGAGACGGTCTCCTCAGCCTCAATAAAATGAAGTGCAGAACTCGCTGTATGACCAATTTTTTTATGGAACGAACATGATTCTCAAAAGAGCGTTCGACCATTATGGGTGCACCGCCTTCATCGGGGCACCGGCCGACACTCTGCCCCCGATCGCAGCTAGTCTTCAGTCAACTTCTGAACGGATCTTAGTTCATCGGGGAACAACCCTTCGCCTTGTCAGTTCGTCAGACGTGGAGCGAGTTAGCCGAGCGTACCGACTGCCGAGACCGAGCCACCGACCGACCGTCCCACCAACCCCCGACCCGAGAGCCCTAAACGGAACCATTACACGCCATTTAACTGTTCATACTCCTCGCTTGGTTGACTTGATTTGTTCTGCCGAATCAGTGACGTCTACGTCGTCGTCGTCCACGACGACGAAGCTACCAACAACAACGTCGAGTTCAGCGACGGTGAAAACGATGATGACGAAGAAATGTGGACGACGAAGGAGACGAAGCATGGCATCATTATCCGGGGCATCCGTTGCCGATGCTCGCTCAGAAGGCATGCAATTACTTTGAGCTATCGGAATCATTCACGAGAGATGATATTCGTTAGCCGCGATCAATCGCGCCAATCAAAGTAACAATGATAAATCTCTATCGAACATTTCTCGACCGGCGGTCTGCACGATCCAGCCTCCCGACCGACCGACCGGCCAGCCGACGAAGCGACCGACCCCTCGCTCGAAGCGGAGGAACAACCGATGCATAAGGCGTAGAACGCTGCCATTGATTGATCGATTGATATCTTGGACAGCTCGAACGTTGTCTGCTTGCCTTCGCTCATCCACTCGTCCGCTGACTTACTGACTGACTGATGAATCAACTGAGTGACTGATGTTCGGAAATGGAAGGTTTCACTGGATTGATCGGACCGAGTTGATCACACTAGAGCCGAGAACACATCTTAGATTTCTCTGAAGAGGAACCTTGTCCATCCACCCGGCGGCCGGCGAGCGTTCCACAGAACCGATCAGACCAGCCAGAGATCGATCGATCCATCGATCCGTCGATCGATCAATTAGCCGGTAGAAAAGTGCGTCAATGATTCAGTTTACTTGAAAGGCATGTCATTACCGAACAAACGAAAAACTCACAGATTAACTCCGTGTGAGTTGGAGTGGGACGGAGGTTCTTCTGAAAGGGTGACCGAGAGAACACTATCGTCGCATGTTCCGAGTCATGGCGGACAGTTTGAGACCGTGTGGGTCATCTGCAGGAGGCGTGAATAAACTCGTAGAGATGATACTTCCGGGAATCTGGAAAGAAATGAGATCGACATTCACCACGAGAGCCCATCGAGGACAGCCAAGGGAAGTCGATAATATCTGCTGGAAACTCAGAAGCCCTAGATGGTCGGAACTCCGGGCAGCTCGTCAAAATTCATTTTCTTGTCTGTTCTTTGCATAATTAAATACTGAGAGGAATTCGCCCTGGAAGAGGAGAATTTCGTGCTGCGGTAGCCGCCGCGAGCACTGAAATTACTCTGTTTGTTTTCGCGAACGATTTAATTTGATTAATGTGAGTTTGAATAATTTCAAGAAGAGAAATGCAGGAGAGCTCAGCAATGGTCGGAGGTTGTCCAAAAATCCATATTGGTCACACTGTATCCTATGCACTACTCGGACACAAGACAATGGCGGAAATTCATCAGTACATATCGCACCGGAAGTTGCAGATCTTCCCGTGTGCCGAAGCGAGAAAGTTGTACTGATGACTAATTATGACACTGATGTGGCGATGCGGTGCCGGTCTTCCGTGCCTGCGAGCTCCCCCGTACATGGAAGCCATGGAGCCTTCCAGGGGATCATTTGATGATTCGAGACGGACGAGCTTGGAACGGCAAAAAGATTAAAAACCATTCCGAGCGTACTGGTGGGATCCCGTCGGTCGTCTGAGCATCGTCTCATGCACATGTTTGCTCTCAGCCACCAAATCGATCTCGTCACGATGCCAGATGACAGAGATCATTGAGTGTATTCCTGGAATCTCGACGTTCATTCGTTGTTCAGTTCGGTTGCTCACTTGCTGAGCTCGAGCTCGCTCGCGGGGTCGCTTCTCTTTTTCCTCGTTCAGCTTGGCTGCTGTTGTACATAGTTATCGTCTCGTGGTCTTCCCCGTCGTCGTGCTCGTGATGTCGGCTGTGGTGTGGTTGGCTTCGATTGACGATGGATGAGATAGATTCTTCGCTGTTCGCTGGACGCAGCGCGCTGACTTTGAGTGATGAGACCAGACATTCGATTCATTCATCCATCCATCAAATTCCCGACTGTCGCCCTAGCAGCGACCAGAAGCAGCAGTTGCTGCTTCTGCTACAGCAACTCGAAAGCCACAGCATCCGATGCTCGAGGGTTGACACAACCCCAAGGGTTGACCGTCGCGGCGGCGATACGATGCTCATTCCACAATTCGAATCGCGACATTCACTTATCCGAGAATCAGTCATTTTGGTCTCAATTCTGCTGGAGTCCAAGCCGCGTTGTGCTCGCTCGGTCAGTCATTCAGTGAGTCGATCGATGAGTGTGTCGTGCGAGGGTTGCCGCCACCGCCGAGGGTATTCTCTTCCTGTATCGGGATCGCGCGATCCGCAGAGAGTTTTCGAAGGATCCGCGAGCAGAATGGAGTAGACAAAGTGAAGTCTCTCAGAGCGGCACTCAAGTCGGTGCGTCGCAACTACATCGGCTAATTGATATAAATACTTGGTCATGGTATTAAATCTTGAAGAACTGGGCCTAAGCTCGTCGACCGCTCGCGTGCCCGCACTCTGCACTACAGGCTGTCTTCCGCGTTGGCAACAGGGATGAAGCTCAGATTGGCAAGTTGGCTGTAAGAATCTCGGAACGCTTCGATCTATTTTGCATCGCTACCCTTGCAGCAGCAGCTTTCGCGCAGACATTACTCAAAAATTCATCATAACTCACTCGACGAGGCACCGTTGCCGGATGGCTGCTTGGCGGGCGGCATCTGCGCGGCCGCTCCGTCGCCTAAATGCGTGGATGCGCGCTGAGGCCTAGCCGTTTGGTGCTAATAGACGCACTGCATTAAAACATTAGGTACCAGATTGTTCGAGTTGCACGTCCAAGACGACAGCGAGGACGAACAGGCTGAATATAGTGAGCCTGATACGTCCCAGGGCGACACTCACTCGATGCAGAGATTTCCCGAATCGAGATCGCGTCCTCTCTGAGCTTCGAGCCTGTCCCGGAAAGGCGCTCTCGATAATCGCAACGCAATAGAACTCGGACTCCGGATTTACTCCAAAATTGATAGATTCGGATCACGATCCATATTGAAGGACGGTCCTCCTGTAGTTCGAACATGAAGCTTGTCGAGAAACCAGGGACTCGATGATGTCTTCAAACACCTCGTATAGAGGCAGCGTTTCGGAATATTCAGGGTGTCTCCGACATTCTTCCAACCCAGACAGCTACCAACACCGTAAATGCGATTCAATGCGAATATTTGGGGAATATAGTGACTCCTTCGAACCTCTGTCATAATCAGAGGAGATAGAGTTTTTCCCCGCATTCACAGAGGGAACAATGTAGCGAGTATCGGCGTTTGATCAGACGTGGAAGTGAAGCGATGTACGGACGATCACCCTCGAATAAACGGTCCGCCTTCAAGTTGCAGTCGATCTGCTTGATCAGCTGAGAAGGGATCAATACTCTCCAGTGAGAGTCATGACGACGACGACGTTGATGATCCTGCGACGGAGGCCTGCGGTGGTCGTGTGGTGCGATATGCATCATGTATGATGAATTGGGCTGGACAAACACAGAGCAGCAGCAATCCACAGTCAAACGGAGCAATCTGAGATATATGAGCGAGAAATATTATGATAGCGGTCCATCTAGCTGCGCGCGCACACCGACACACGAATCATTAATTCTACTGCCGTTCAAAATATTTGCCTTTGAGACGAAGCGTCCTCGTACTGTATAGGACGACCAGTCATTATTCTTCACACACCCTCGAGAGAGCAAATGACAAAGAGAGTCGGAGAGCGAGAATTGTAAGAAACTCTGGACAGACAGCGCTCTGTTGCTCACAATCGCCAGCGGTTTATGAGTTTCGCAATTTGCGAGCGCTTGTAGTCTTTGGATCGGCTCCACAGGTGCTCGGATGTTCTCATCAAGGGAGAGTCCATCCCGCAGACGGAATCATCGAGACGAAGGGGTGAAATTCTCCCTGACCACGAGAAAACTGAGGACAAGAGCGGGCGCCACACAGAGAAACGTCACGACGGCGGCGGCAGCAATGTTGAGAGAGTACGGGACGGGGTCGGGGTTGCGAAGAGGCAGTTAGCCCGCGAGATTCATGGAAGCCATGAACGGAAAAAGCAGTAACGGGCTAGAGGCCACCCGCTAGGCTTTTCCGTGGATCGGATGAACGATGACTGAGTTAAGTAATTCCGTGTAATAATCTCGCTAACGGCAGCCCCCGACGGAGGAACTCGGTCATAAGGGAGAAGTACGAGGATGAGGAGCAGGAAGATGAGTACGGCGAGGGAGAGCGACGGAAAGAGGGGGAGGAGGAAAATCATAAGGGAGGATAGATGGGAGATGAGGGTCTTGGGAGGGACGAGAAGAGTGGATGGGGTTAAGACACAGGAGCAGGTGGAGGTGGGAAGGCCTGGCGCTGCCCTGACTCCTCTCGCTATCCTGTGTTCTCTTGATTCCTCTCGCTTTCCCCTCTCTTCCTTCCACTGGCAACGTCCTCTGCCCGTCTGACTGGCGGTCGAGGAGGTTGGGGGCTGGCAGCGGTGACGGCGGAGCGGCGGCATAACTGAGCCTGACTGAGGGCGTGTATGGTAATCTTGCGATATTTCTTACTTAGCGGCGCCTTGTGGTCCTTGCCGGGATATGGAAGAAGTTAAAGACACTCTTCTTCTATTTGAGGCCACCATTACTCAGACGCAAGGTGACCCTTATTCCTTCTCATTCTCGGCTGCTGTCCCTTTTTTTCGTCTCCCCACTTTGCGTGCCCCCGTCGAGACGCTTCTTCCCTTCAGAGCCGTGTTTTCTCACGCTCTTTCCCGAGTTCATATCTGTTCCCGTTCCTGTGCTCCGCTCATCCGGCTTTTGCCGGCTCGGGTGAACGTGTCAAGTGACAAATACGCTCTTCATTAGCATTGTCTGTTGTCATAATTTATGAACACAGAAGTGATTCTCTACTCATTAGGTTATGCATTCATCTGCCCCTGCTTGCGTTTCCTTCTCTTGACAGCGTTTACCTCCGATGCCGACTGACATAGTCCATATGAATGGGGTGATCGCTCCGCATTGTTCTGAGCCGCGAGATTAGATGTAAATAGGGGTCAGCCTGGGGCTGCGAATATGGCTCAGAAGTCGCGAGGAAAATGTTGGAGGAGCCCCTTCGCAATCGAGATGTGACTAGAATCCATCCTTTTCTATCACCTCAGATATGCTCTGAAAACCTAGATTGAAGTCTGCCAATGACCTCCAAGGCAAGAAATTGGCGTTTGGATCGTTTTGCTCGTTCCCCTGATCTAATTAGGGATCATACCTCCAGGTCCTCGAGCTCTGCTTGGCAAGCTCGCGGACTCCGAGGGAGGATTTTGATCATTCATGATCCATGAGTCTCGACGATTGAGTCTCAATAGATGCTCATTGGGTCAGATCAGCGCTCTCGCATAATCGATCCATGTAACCTCGCGGAGAACTAAGTAAGTGCGGAGGCCCTCTTTCTGTAGCTGCATTCATGCAGCTACATGAGCGAGATTGTTATGATATTACGAATAATTTTCCCCGGCTCAGCCGGTGTGATCGAACCTTGAGACGTTTTCCCGATAGGAACTCTGCGAGCTTCACGTTCTACTCCAGACTTCTCTTTCGATCTATCACAGTGGGAATTCTTTTCCGGATGTGGGGAAGACGGATGTCGCAATCGACTCTCCGCTTCATCGTGACTTCACCTCATTTTGATTCGAGCGCATCACGCGAGCGGATTGACGTTTGTGAGCGAGATCGAGGCTGGCTTGCGCTCGACGTTTGCGCTGCCCAAGGATCGGCTTTGGGTCGCAGACTCAGTCGGTCTGTCCGTCCGTCCGTCAATCTCTACGACAGACCCGATTCGATCGCAAAGCTCGTCCCGAGGTTCCGGACTATGGCGTCGAAGATGGAAGCAATTCAGCTCAAGCGTTCCATGACGACAACATCCCTTAATCAGCGGCGGTGGCGGCGAAAATGAGAATCGCTCCGTCATTCACGAAAGATTTGCTGCTGATACTCAACGACCTGTTTCTAATGAAGGCGTTTGTCACAGCCTCCGTGCCAGTGACCACAGCTCAGGTCTCCGGTGGAGTATCGTCGAGGATAGGATCCGATGGCGATGCCTATCGCGAAGGACGTGAATGCAGCCGTCATGTTTATGGCGATCTGGGCAATTTGCGACCTCCATGCCCCCGGTCGAGTCTCATTCGGTGGTGCGCGGTTCTTCCCCCGACAGATAGAGCGTTCGGAGCTCCATGAGTTTCATGAGTCGAAAAGTCTCTACGCCTGCCGAAAATCAGTCCTCCCGATTCGACAGAGGGGAGATCCTGGTAGTATCGCCGACCATTACTCGATCGGTCATCGGTGGAATCAGTTCGCCCGAGATAAAGGCTTAGCCGATATGGAGGAGCCGAGCGATCCGGGGACGAGAGGAAACGACCGATGGGAGCTCTGGCAGAATCTCTATCGTGATTCATTTCAATAATGGAAACTCAGATATCAACGGTGTCGATGGCAACTAGGCGGGGGAGGAAAGGACTCAAGGAGTTCAACTCGGCTGCCGATAGACAGAGCGTCCGCTCGGCGGAGAGACAGGGCTGGCGAGTCAGTGGAAATGGCAAGCGAAGACCGACCGCACCCAATAATCGACACGCATGTCTCCGTGATTCATCATAACACACGACTATAGGAACATTAGTCAATGGACCTGAGAAGCGGAGCGGGATCCACAGACGGATCCACTGATAGCGACCAAAGGGAGGAAAAAAATTCGAGACAGACCTAAAGGGTGTCGACGAGGAAACTTCGAATTTTTAGATCTGTAAGCGATTAATCTCCCAAAAGAAAGGCAAGTGAGTTCGGAGGGACGACGACGACAATGACGACTACAGCGATGATGGTGACAACTCCGACGGTAAAATGAATTCGAAAAAAAGCAGGGTGTGTCTATCAGTAGCTGCTGCGGCCGCGCTGGCGGCCGAGAAGAATGGCGGCCACGGTGGGGACGATTCAAGCCTTCATTCAACGCTGACATTAGCTTTGGGTGAAAAATTAAATCTCTTTTGTCTCGGCTTTGAGGTGACTGTCGTCGGTTGACTCGACTTGGCGAAGTCGAGATAGAAAATCACTTTTCAACCGGGAACTGCCGCCGCTGCCGTCGTCGTCGCCGCCGCCGCCGCCACCGCTACCGAAGCCGTCACCCCATCACCGCTGTTAGAGGAATAGCAGTCGAATCGAACAAACGAGAGAAGAGCTCGCGTCGTCAGATTCTCCGCTAGGCTCCTGCTCGACTTACTATCTGGTTCTTCAGTCGGAAGACGTGATGGTCTTCTTTGTCTCGTACGTTGGCTTCACGTGTTTCTGTATTATGTCCTTCGGTGGACGACGGAGCTCTCTGACTCACGGTCGTGGAAACTTTCCGTGAATCGGTCGAGACGAATGAGAGAACTGAAAGAGCAATGGAATCCTCCCGCCCCTCGCTGGAAAACTGCCTCGTCTAAGATGCCTGGATACCGCGCGGGGATGGAGTGGAGAACTGTCGGACAATTGAAAGTCGCGTGAAAACCGAATGGCGCCGGAGAGGAGTCGGGACGTCTCCTGGAAAAGAGACGTTATCAAAGGAGACTCGTTCTGACATCTGAGGACGGCCAGCCCGAGGAGATGTGGGGTGGAATCGACGGACCGGGCGGCAGCGCGCGGACAATACCGACCCGTTTTGAGACAATGAGCACATCTGAATCAAAAAGGATTCTCCACGATGAGCCACTTAATCATAACCACTGCTCAGCCTGTTTTTCTTTCTTCCTTTTCCACCCTTCTCCCATCCCGCCCGTTGCGTCGATCGCGTCCCGCTCCTGAATGGAAATCAGGATCTGAAGGCGAGGAAAGACAGTGGAAAGGAAGGAGCGGACGGCATGGGGTCACGGAGGGGAATCGTTCTACGTCGCCGGGAGCGACCGACTGTTCGAATGACAAGACGCCAATGAGAAGTGGGTAGTGACCGTGAAGAGCCCGTCCAATGGCGACTTTTGAACGTCGTCAATTAAGAACAGAGTCGGTCGCGACTTCTGAATGGGGTGTCGTTTTCGGCGACAACAGCAACGACCACGATAGTCGAGGAGACCATTTCAACGCAAACGCGCGACATTTTCAAAAACTCTAGTTGAAACGAACTTGCGAAAACAGAGTGGACCCACCCGTCGCCGACGCTTCTCAAGGAGCGGGGCAGAAACAAAAACGGCCCGTCCCGTCCAACTCGAATGTGATACGGAAAGAAAGGATACTCCGAACCGGTCCCCTCCGTTGAAGTTTCCCCCGCTCCTGTTCCCCTCCATCACTTCTCTGCCTCAACCCCTGGAGCTGTCCGTTCACTCGGAAGGGGTGAGGAGGGAACGGGGTGAGCCTTCAGCAGCTCCGTTTTCTCTTCTTGACCATTCATTCGTTGGCTCGTTCGTTGTGTCTTTGTCAAGTGAAATATTTGCGGCATAAATTCCAGTTTTGTTCTTGCTGTTCTCCTTGGACGACAGCCGCGAGACTTCTTATGTGGTGGACGTAGCTGATATTAATTGCGCGCGTCACACAGTCTTTGGTCATTTCTCCTTTCTTCTCTACTAGTGTCGGAGCCGTCGCGACCGCCGCTCCTCCTCCTCGAGGACGGCTCTGTGAAGGCTTTGGAAAATTCAAAAGAGCTGATTCACTGTTTGTCGCATCTCGTATCCTTGCAGTCGCTTGAGCCAATGTCCAACTCCATCCGCGGGCGGCGGGCGCCGCCGCTAGCTGTGAAATTCGCTCAGTTAACGATTCAGAGAGAGAACCAATCCGCACAACTCCATTCTGAGTCAATGGATATCCGGTTTGTGTACCGAAGAGACAGCTGGGCGAGGAGGAAAATATAGAGCGAAGATGAACGTATAATGATGATAGGGGTCTCACGAGAAATATGGAGAGACGGTCCGCGCTGTCTACTTTGAAAACAAATAGCGCTCGATGAGCGAAAGGATGAAGTCTGAAATACGATTGAGAGGGAGACGATCATCGGATCCTTGAGCAAGAAGCAAAAGCACGACGCCATGCAGAAACACGTTTTATCATGCATACACACACAAACCCGTTCATGAATTTGAACCATGAGCAAACACGCCACCCTTTCCATATGCCGTGACCGGACTTTGCGTTTCCAGACTCCTCGGAGTCTTCGTGGGTGGGGGTCTCGAGGAGATGTCTGTAAGCGAATCGTCGGCGAGAATCGAAAATCCGACGCATATGTTCTCCTCAGGAGTCTATTCCGATTCCTCGTCTCGATCGTCGAGAGATGAGGAATCGAGTCGTTTGCGATGGATATCAGATGATATCAGATATCACCCACTCAGACGACAGTGCTCAGTCAGCACCTCTGTCGGAATCGATTCAGACAAATAATAAGGAAAGGTACAGCGTCAACAAATCCGGCTCTGCGGGATCGGATTCGACATTCAAAGAAAAAGACACATTAAAGTTGTTACTTTTCCGCTAATTCTTTTATTGTTCGTCGCCTCTTATCTGTGAAGTTTTATTTCGCTCCGCCGTCGATGGTGGGCCTGCCATGAGCGGCGAACGCGAGCGGAATACACGCGCGAGTCTCATCGTTTCTTCGGCCGCTCTCACGCACGCACCCAGACGCGCTCCGTCTAGATAGCGATTGTTCGCGTTCATTGTTGCAGCGATTATGGCATCGGAAAAACATGGTATCTCCGTCCAGCGTTTTCTTATATCCGCCCGTAGAACGCTCATTATTAGAGTTCATCACTCGGTGCGAAGTCCCACACATTGAGGAAACGAACACTTCAACGACCCCTCCCCAAAGCAGATGCTAAGCAGATGCCTGCACCAAGTGGGACTTCCTTACGTATTTGACGGCTATTCGCGAAGAAAAAAATCTCTCGAAGGGGGTGGGGGCTCAATAGTCTGCTTCTCCGTTTTTTTCCGTGGTCAGGGCTTCACCCGCTGCTTGTTGTCGCTCGGTTCACATTCCGTTGACACGGAAACCTACGAGAGCGCCCTAGAGACGATGTACCTCCTCATAATGATACAGGTCTATGAGAGCAGATAGAGCTCCTCTCTACCCATTGCATATCCGTTACATCCTGAATGTCAAACAAACAATTTGCCAGGAACTCCAAATGCACGTTCTGCCTCGTGACCCCGATGCTATCTGCGGTCGGACGTCAAGTTGACGCCGAACGATGAGAATTAATGACCCTGTCGGATTTCGTCGTTCCGTGCTACCTTCTTCAACCATAAGCCACCTTATCTGTCCCGATTCGAGTTCTTCCAGAACTCTGTGGTCGGGTGCATCGATACTATTAGATCTTCATTACCCAAATTATGCGGAAGAGATTTCGGCGAGGAATTCCTCCGATGAAGCTGCCGAGCGCCATTCCCTGACGGTCCGGAAAGGAGTAAGTGGTCTAAACCGAGTCGGAGTCCTCGGATCGAGATGACCGACGATCAGGACGATTTTCTCTTTTACCTGCAATGAATTCCGGGCGTACCTAGATGCCATCATCGATGTACTCGCTGCGCGATCTTCTCTCCCATTGAATTGCAAGCTGGTTGTTGTTGATGTTGTTGTGTTGTTTGGCAGCGGAAGGCTCGATGCCACCGGATGTGAGTCAGGAGGCTACTGGAAGAGGCCGATCCCAACGAGCGTAGTGGCAAAGGCGGCGGTTAAGGCATCATTCCTTGCATCGGATCCCTCTGTTCGGCGTGCTCTATTGCTAGATGGCAGACGACCACGATGACGAGGACAGCAACAACGACAACGATGACGACGACGCAAGCGCCTCGAAGCTAGGCAAGGAGGCATCAAACAGAGGAAAGAGCAATAAATGTTGATCGACATAAAGATAGGACGCGGCTGCCGCCTCCATTGCTTGTTGTGATGTGATGCCTGGCCCTCGGAACGAAGCAAACGCTCAGACCGACCGACGAACGACATGAGGACACGACGGGCCCAACTTATCTTGGATACTCTCGCTCTCTCCCGTTCTCGTAAACAAAACATTATCTAAATTATCGCCCAGGGCGATCGACATCGATAAAGTCTCCTTTCGAGCCTCCTGAGTTTTCCTTCGTCGTCATCGCAGTCTCCGTCGTCGTCGATTCCCCGTTTCTGCCTCGTCCTCACTGCCCATCGGAGTCGAACTGCTCCCCGGCTATCCACTGTTCCGTTCTCCTGACCGAAGACTTCTCTTCATCGTACGCATACGGTCGGCAACACGACAGAGGTATCTCGCGGCGGTGCTCTCCGCGTCAAATCTTTATAAAATCGAAGGGTTGCAATGGGAAATCATTCCTCTTCCCTGCGACTCGCATAGGAGCGGGGGAGCTCCCCGATCCTGGTCGATGGGGATCCGCTGTTGCGGAGACTCACTCACTCACTCACTCGGTGTCGGGGGCTGTTTCAGTACCTGGGTCGACGCCAGCCAGGTAGCTGGCTGTCTAGCTGACTTGTGTGAATTTTCTTTGTCTGTAATTTCTAGGGCTTGTTCCTGAGACCGTCCGGAAGTCTTAAGCCGATTATACACGGACGGCTGTGGCGGCCATTACACTGAGTCGGACTCGAGCGGGCGTTGAGCGAAGTTCGCGCAGCGAAATGGCAAGCGGACGAACGAGCGGGACAGCGAGTGAGCAAAGCAATACGAGTATTTAACACACGTTTCAGCCATAAATATGTCACCCTAGGCTCAGCGACGCGCCAGGGACTCTCCCTCCCTCCCTCCATCCATCCGTACAGGCTCCACTCCACGAAATCTCGGATTAGGTTGTGTGGTGGTTCCACCTATAGTGGAAATCTAGCAATCCAGCCAGATAATGACAATACCATCGACGATCGAGCGGCTCTCCGAGCGACCGGGCTTCGTTCGGTCGACTCTCGGTAAGGGCACTTGTCTTATCTTCGAGCCCTCTGGCACTTTCACATGGCAATCGTGAACGAGCTCATCAAGCTTCAACCAGCACAAACTCACTCGCGGCAGTACAACAAAAAGGACAACAACAACAACGGCGACGATTGCAGGCAACATACAAACGAGTTCGATCGTGATTACCGAAACCAACATCTACACGAGTTCTTTCGCACCGCACCCGCATGCCTCGTCCGAAGTCGAACGACCTTGCAACATTCGACTCATGTGTGAGACCGATGTCCGGTTGCTCCTGTTCCAGGGTGAATCGTCTCTTTCCGGGAAGGAAATTCAAGAAGAGAGCTAATCCTTTCCAAAGCAGGCATTCCCATCCTGAGAGTCATCCTACAAAGTTCTCGAACCCGATGAGATATTATTTTTGCACTCTGAATAGAGGAAAATCATCCATGGTAAATGATGCGTCAAGCAGTCGGACGTTCCTATGGAAGATCGAAGCTCAGCGCTGCTGAAGGCTTCGTTGCTCTTGTCCCCTCGAATCGTGATGGGATGCCATTTAGCCAATGTGCACTCGCACACATCACAAGCTCGCACGCTTACATACTATCGTCCTGCCATCCACCAGGATGAGTCGATCCTTGCTTCGTTCGTCGAGTCGGCCACGCAGTCTGGCAGGCAGGCGGACGGGCGGGCAGGCAGGCAGGCGGGCGTCGGGTGGTGGTGATATATCGTACTTCATTCTCGAAGCTCGTCAAGCCTGGCCCATTGATCACTCACCTCGGTGCGGCTCGGTATCCGAGCAGAGTAGCCAAGGAGAACACAGTGGATCACGCAGCTCTCAATCCCGTTATTTTCGAGTACATCTGCCTCCACAGTGCTCGCTCAAAACCGCTCTTGATGAGTGCAGCAAGGAAATTTTTATTTGACTTCCCCGCCCACACCACTGACTGACGACTGTCTCAGCTGTCCAATGGTCAGGCAGCCCCCAGCTCTCGTCCCTGGGCGGGATCACGTATTCCGCATCGCAGATCCAAAAAAGCGTAGCAGTCGGCTTTCAGATTGTGATTCTGACCTCGGACAGCACGGGAGGAATCTTTTCAATGGCGGAGTTTTGGAACGATCGTCGAGTTTTATCGGAACGTCATGATGAGCTTCGTTCGAAATCAAGAGTCGAATCGCGCCACCCTCTGCTAGAGCAGAGTGTCTGCGAGGTGGGGTGTCGTGATATATGTGAATGCGAGCAATACATAACACCATACCGTATTATATCAAGATCATGAACGCACACCACACACACACACAGACGAACATATATATACCCTCACTATATACATACATATATATACGTGATATCCCCAGGGATGACTCAGCTCGTTCGAGAAGCCGGTCTCACTGATTGACTGACTGACTGTCTGGCTGACGATCGAACCCTTCAAAGTTCACCCTTTGGCTGCCCATGTACTGGCGAGGGGAGTCCGAGGGGAGGGGAAAGGGGAGAATTCGTCGTAGCGGATGGCAAGGCGGGGGAGGCAAAAGCCATCCATCCGGCTGATTAATGACATGCCGATATGTATAAAACAATCAATAGGGTGCCGTCGGACCGTCGCAGAAACGAGACACATGCTTGTGTTATGCTTTGTGACTCCTGTGGCGACGGTTGGCGGCCATACTCGATCGCTCAGCCCCGACGCAATTTGATGACACGAAAAAAAACACGAAATAACGGATGCCGAAACCCCCGTTTTGCGTGGCTCAGAGAGTGTTGGGCAGATTCTACCTGGAACGAATCTGACGCCTGTGCTGGATGAATATGATGAGGTGTCTCTATTGATGACTGCGGAAATAACACCGGTAGCAGTTGCAAATGGCCCGTGAGGGGTCTCTCACTCGGTCCCTCCGAAGACGAGACAACGAACAAAATTCCTGGACTAGTGGAGGATAGGGACACCGAGCGGATGTGCGGGTCGGGGGCATGGAAAATGGCAGAGAACGCGAATCGGGGGTTTGAGGGAGGGGAACGAGAAAGGGGGAGATGAAAGAGAAATGAAGAGAGCGCGCGAAGGACGAGCAGGAAGAGAAAAAGAGAAACAAGGAGGGACGCTTTATCTAGCCGGACCAGGGCCATCATTTCTTGCTTGGCGGAAGTCCTCGCCGTTCTCTATCGCGTTCTCTGAAGTCCTTCAAGCCCCACTTGCTCGTCCGCCCGCCGCCGCCTGCCTGGTCGGATGGCTGCTCCGCTTCTTCCTCTCTTGCTCGCTCGCTCTCTTCGACTCTTGCTTGGTTGGCGTGTAATATTCTCCGCTGAGTGATGGCCAGCCCTTTGTATAATTGCCATATATCAAAAATAAAATGTCACCTTTAATAGCCGACATAAATCAGCCACAGTTCCCCTTCGTTCCTCTCTCTCCCGGTCGGTTCATCCATCCGTCCGTCGGTCCCTTCTTCTCTGGAGAGCTCTGCCGCCGCCGCCGCTGCCGCTGCATCCAGAGTCGCAGCGGTGGCTCCACGCTCCTTGTTCGCATGTTCTCCACGAGCTCCTCTCGCTCATCCTTCACAATTCAGCGAGCGGGCGAATTGGGGAGCCCCTCGCTTCGACTCCTGAACTTCGACGAGACGCGATGCGGCAGAGCCCGGCCTTGGCTCTACTGCACGTAAAATTCCTATAGGCGGCGTCGGGATCCTTGAGCAGAGAAATTCCTGGTCGGGGGTAGAGCATTGGAGGTTCCAACAGAAATCCTTTCGGAAGCGAAAACTGGCAGA
Source organism: Galendromus occidentalis (assembly GCF_000255335.2). Lineage (NCBI taxonomy): Eukaryota > Metazoa > Arthropoda > Arachnida > Mesostigmata > Phytoseiidae > Galendromus > Galendromus occidentalis. Next base: position 275,730 of record NW_003805468.1, read on the forward strand.
GGGAGAAGCATGAGAGAAAGGGAAGAGCGTCCGACCACCCGAAAAAACGGAGTAATTATGTATACGAGGTGGTGCTCTCCGAGGGCGCGGGCGTATGGTCCCCTGTCAGCTGGGAATAGCTAAGACGGGATTCCGAGAAAAGAACATAGTAGTAGATATAACGACGCTAAGACAACAGACGTGTTCTCTCCGAGGACCTCGTCACTGAGTCAGTCAGTCAGTCACGAGCAGAGCAGATGGCAATCATGGTCTTCATCGTGGTTTTCGCGCTCTTCTTCCCGCTGATGCCGTCATGTTCCTATTTGCCACAACTCCTGTGCGAAACGACATCGAGAGAGGGATTGAGAGAACGGGCGAGAGAGAGAGAGAGGGAGAGAGACGGATACACCGTGAGCATCGGTGGCCGGCGGGCGAGCAGGCAACCACGGATCCAGACTGACAGAGCGAGTGGAGAGGAAGAGAGTGCGTGCTTGCCTGCCAGCGTGCATGCATGTGACTGACAGTGCCGCATCCATCCCCCGGATGCAAATGTTAATGTTCGGCCATAATTCAGAATTATCTTTAACTCTCGCGACTTCGTCGGCCAGGGCGCAGGGATAGCACAACCAACGGGAGTTTGCGAGAGGGATGGAGATACAGAGGCCAGTTAGCAGTCACTGGCGCACGAAGACACACACAAAGGCTCTCGTGCCCGCACGGAGGAACGAACGAACGCGCACACACATGCACGCACTCACGTACAAACAAAGATCAGTTCGAACATAACTCTTTCTCCGAAACTGCGCGGAGAATCTTTCCCTGCGTGAGGTCTTTTATAAGGATTCCCGTAACGACCGCTAAACGACGTATGCACAACAGCCGAAACGAGACGGAATGCCGTCAGCGTCGACGAGAGGAGAGAGCGGCCCATCGCGTTTTCTTCATTGGAATCGTCCTCGGATGCACCTCGCGGTGCGGCTCTGTCGAGACGCTTCGATTGCTTTCCCGACACCGAAGTAGATTCCGCTTCTTCCGTCAACTCATCCATCTCGTCTCTTCCTCTAAATGGATACACAGGAATCCGAATGGAGAAATTTCGAGATTGCTAGGGACGTCCCCACGTACGGAAATCTGCGAACTTGGCTCGATGACGTCCGACTCGCCCCGAGGAGGAGTAGCGCAGCTGAAAATCGCGGAGAAGGCCCGATCTTTTGAAAACAAAGTCTGGAACGAACGATGGATCGTTTTTTCGTCATAGGATCGGCGGCCTCGGCCCGTAAGTCCGCATGTCAGCGAGTGTCTTCCTTCGTGTTTGTGCGAAACCGCACTGTTTTGTCTCATCGGACGCGTACAAATCGATCGAGTGACTTTTCTCTCTTCTGCTTCGTCAATCTTCTGCGGAGCAAAAGTGTGGGCCGAAGATTTACTTAATCGCTCCGTCGTACATTCACGGCCCTCCTCCATAGCTGCTCGTCCACTTGTTCGGTCGGTCGCTCGTCCATTCATTCGTCTGCTCTTTTCGCTTGCGAGCTGGCAGCTCGGTTTGTTCAGAATAAAATGACACGCGTTGGCGCCGACCGGATCGCTTGCGAGAAGCTCAATAACGGGAGCCATCTCAACTACCGCCGCCGCCACCGCCACCACCATCGCCACGCTAACACCAGCACCACAAAAATCAGCGCGTGAATGTTCGCAATCGAATCTCTGGAGCGTTACGCACACCGGTACACCGTTCTTTGGAGCGGAGATCTTTCAGACAAGAAGTTCTGCGCTTCTTGCATTATTCAAACAGCAGCAGGACTCGCTGGGACCGCGCTTATCGTGCAACGTGTTCGGCGGAGATCATCACCCATCCGCTCGGATTATTTGCGTGAATATCTCCGTAAGTGAATCTATCAGGTTATCTCTATCGATGCATGTGTTCGATGTTTTTTTGGTCCTATCGCACGTGGGAACTCTTTCGAACAACTATTACAATGCTTCGTTCGTATGCAGAATTTTTTTCTCTGAAGAAAGTTCCGATCCCTGGCGACTGATGCCTCCGCTGAGTACACGCAGACGAGAGTAGGTTTCCCAGATTTCGATCCGGATGATCGGAGTCCGACATCGATCCGGAATGATTTTTCGATCGTGAGCCTCCCAGCCTAGAACGCGGAACGCGGGAGGATCGTAAGGTACATATGCGTTGAGATTGCGAGGACGCTTCCTTGTCGGAGTTCTTGACGTCGGTGACGGAGAACCTCACAGAAACCCCAGAAAGGGACGACTCCGCCGCCGTCCGCTCGGGGCGCGTCTTTTAGGAAAAGTCAGACAGATGGAACCTCGTGCTCCCGGGCTGCCTTCACGAACACAGGGGATTTTCTTTGCGAAAGATCTGCGAAGATGAGTCCCTCAGTGTCATAGTAGAAAAACGTCCTCGTGACCGCAATTCACTCATCTTTGATAGAAGGAAAAGGTCCCTTAGACTCCCCATCGTTGAGAAAAGTGTCCTACGGGCCATTAGCGACCGCTCTTTGTCCCGTGGTTCTACGCTAAGGGTACCGATCCCCATCATGGAATGGATTAGAGACTTTCAGCGACGACTCTATCGGGCGGCGTGGTTCCTGGGGTCTGGAAAACTTGACATTTCGATCTCAGACGTCCCATGAGCGTATGAGTCTTTCGAACCCGTCAATTCTGAGTATACTCCCCATTCGGCAGTCCGCTTATCGGTGAGCCGTGGAGAATCCGATCATTTCTCTCCGATGACTGACTGACTGCTCGCTGGCTGGGTGGCGCTCGCCCGAGTGGTCGGTCAGTGAGTCCATCGGGCGGCTTGGCTGCTGGTCTGCCCACCGAAAGAAGATTTCCAGCTGCGAGTGGGTCGCAGTCAATCACGACAGTTACCGGATCAGATACAAGATAAGACGAGCGAAAAAAAAACGTTCGTTTTTTCCGATAAGCTTCATGTTATCCGGCGAGCCAATGATCCAGCTGGAAACGCTTGGTTGTTGAACGTTCCGTCGACATTCCGTCGCTTTACCCGTCCGTCCGTAGGTCCGTCCGTCCGTCAACGTTGTGGCCATCCAGCATGACAGGATGCCGTGTGTGAGTGAGTTCGCGCGCGCGCGTTTCCCCGCACGAAACGCTATACGTATGTAATACTTCGGCGTAAATATGTCAACGGAGATTAGCTTATCGCAGTCGTAGCTTTGTACTGAGTCGCCGCAACGATCGAATCATTATTCCAACGCGATCATCCGCAGTCAATCGTCCGGTGGCGATGTGTCGCCTACCTTTGGCGGCGGATCGCCCAGGACACTAGACACCCATTTATTTATCTTTTTCGACCCTCATCATCATAGACGCTCAACGTATTTTCCAGACGATAAATCATAGAGATCATCCGAGATGAGAGAGAAGGCTTCGATCTGCGCATCGGTCCCGAGTTTCGCTCTGGAACCTTGCATACTTCTCTGCTCGTAAAATATTTATCAATTTTTCGGCTGCACCAATGACCTGTCCCCCGCTGGAAAATAAAAGAACTCTCTGTTTTCGGCATAATGGCGTCGAAATAATGTGACGTTGTCTTCCTATGATTGATGTCCCTGTTGTTGGGAGCGTTGTTTTTCTCCTTTTCGGAAAGCTGACTTCATCGATTGGTTGGCTGCTGGTTTGATGCTTCAGTTGACAAGCGAAACGGCGAATCGCCCGTTGGTTGGTTGGCTGCTTGCTCCTTTCTGATTCTGGCGGGGAGCTTCTCAAATTGACGGACGGGTTGACAGGTCAGATCGAACAACATCCCGTTGTTGCTGGCGCCGATGGGAGGACCGTCGGCGTCGTAGTCGGTCTTATAAGGGGAGGGATACCCATAGTCACCCTGAGCTTCTCTTGGTTAAGAGACTGACTTTTGATTGACAAGAAGACGAGCGGAGCAAGATTATGTCCCTCTTCATCTTCGAGCTATTATGCGATATTTTTCCCGAGCATTGGTGGACGGCACAGAGCCCAAGAGCCCGATTTCGCATTTTCGCTGAAGGATTTTTCCAAAGTTTTCGCTCCCTTGTCGGGCTGACAGTGAGAACCCTCAAGGGAGTGTTCCTCAAAGTAGGAGCCGATTTTGACCTCTTTAAAGACTTCGCGGATCGATTCGACTCAAGGAATGGCGCAACCCGCAACAAGCTCCCGACCGATCCGAAACGATGAAACCAGAGAAAAACACGAAATATGAGCAAGCCCCTGGGGTGAATGCCGTTCCGGCCGCTGATTCTTTTGGTAATGTTACTCTGTCACTCTGTCGGATGCTCGCTATCTTCGAATCTCCTCCGATGATTTTTGATGAACGGTTCAAGTGGGCGCCGAAGTTGAACGTCGAGAAGGGCGTGCGTCGGCCAGCCGGTCGGCAAAGCGACCGACCGTCTGTCCGCTCCGCCGGACGGTCGATCTGCCTCTTGGACAGTTTGTCCGTCCTTTGGGCTGTCAGATGGACAACAACAAACGAGTCGGCGCTCCATAAATCAGATAAACGTCGCCACATTTCTATTCGCACGTCTCGAAGCTTGAAGCTTGCATGTTCTCGGCACCGAAAATCTCTCGAGAAGATAGTCTCCGGATTCGTTTAGGATCGCACGGAGATCACGAACCGAGAGACTGGGGATTCCGCTTGCGATCATGCCTCGAAGGGAAATAAAATTCGGCGCATCAATTTTCGAATCGGATATCGTCTCAGGCGACGTCGTTTCACAATCGATCGATTTGACGCGACGTTTTTCACCGCAAAGCTCCCTCATCCATCTGCAAATGAGATTCGAGAGAGCTACTGCAGCTCCTCTCGCTGACAACGTTACGAGAAACCACGACGAGGACGACGAAGAAAAACTAGGAGGAAAAGATGACGCTGCTGCCAATGCTGCGCCTCCACCGCCGCCGAGGAAGGGCAATAGTCATAATTTAGACTTTGATCTGCTTATTTATGGCGTGTCATCCCCCATCTCGCCGCCAGTCAACCCTCCAGCCAACCATTCAGCAAGCCAGCCAGGCAGAGGACGCGATCTCGCGAGGACACAGAGGAGGCTCGCGGATTGATCCCCATAAATCTCTTTCGCTTTCTCACTCTCTGTCTTTTCGGAAGAATAGGAGGAAGAATCCAACGAACGCCATTTGAATTTCCCCGTCAGCGACCGCCCGCCCGCCGTCACTGCTGTCGACGGTGTTGTCGCCGTCCGAAGGAAAATTCTGCTGTCGATCGACGAAGCCGAGCGAGAGACGCTTCGGCCGACCGATCAACCAACGAGCCTAGCATAGACTGCAGGAAAAAGAGGGACTCGAAGGAAAGGAAAAATAACTCCGTCCCTTTTGACACTTCACCAACAACGCTGCCGCCATTCCCCGTCTTGACGGGAGACGAAGCGGGGAGGGCCGAAGCGGGGAGGGCAGAAGGGACAGGGCATGGGGGAGGGGGGCGGGTCTCGAGAACTGGGAGAGGGGGAGATCCCCTTGACCGTTTTTCTTCCCTCGTAGGCTCCTCGTGGCGCGCAGTCTGCACGAGGCTTTAAATCTTCGGATCCGCAAACGATCAATCGTCTACGCTCGAGGCTTCTGGATGTTGACAACTCACTTTACCCTACGTTGGAATGCGTAGGATGAGGAGCAAACGGATCAGTCGTTCCGCAGCAGAACGCGCGATGTCAATCGATGGGATAAGAAAATGACGTTATTTTCAGAGATGAGCTCACTCGGCGATCCCGATTCTGTCATTAAATGTGATGGCTATAGCGTAATTATGCGAATCTGGCTAAAATCCTCAGGAGCGAAGCGTAGACATCAATAGATGTTGGAGAACCACCAGGAATTCCCGCTTCCCACCTGTTGCTGCCCACAAGGTTCCCGCCCCCCCAGAACCGTATACCTACGTCAAGTGTTACAGTCTACCTATGAACCGGAACAGAATATCGTTTTCTTTGTTCGCTAGTATGTAGTTTACAGTCGCCTGGGACAGGATCACTTCACACGAGATCATATAGAAAACATCCGGGGCGTGCGCTTGCTCCTCGTTTTTTTTCTTTTACTCCTAATCCCCAGCCTGGTCCCAATGTATGTAGCTCCGATGAATGGACGGATCAACGCTCGCTACTATATTCGTCCGTCGGGCTGTTAGCCGTCCAGGTTAGCTGTTGCTTCATTCCCGACAAAGTTCTTCTGCTCACGGCTGATTTACAGTAGCCATGGTTCCTAGGCTGCTCCGCCTGCTCCGCGCGGCTCTCGAGCTCTATCGCTCGCGCCCGTGTTAGGTAACAGCTTAGATTTTAGTGCACTGAGAGCAATCTTCACTCGGCAGTGGAGCAACTATTGAACAGTGAGAGGTTCTAAAGCAAACTCTCCGCTCGCTTCACTTGAATAGTAGCGGCGTCTGCGGCGCTAGTATTGACCGTGCTAGTATCGCAGCAGTTGGTCGGAGCATCGGTGTCTGAGCAAGCTCTGGGGTCGGTCGGTCGGTCGGTCGGGTGGTCGTTCAGAGAGTTGGGTCATAAATATGCCTTCCGAACTGCTCGCTTGCGTGGCTGTTGGATGACCGACCGAGCGAGCAAGCGGGCGACCGGTCACCTCAACCTCGGTGTCGTCATCGTTGTCGTGCCATTGCTGCGACAGGAAAAGAGCGAGAGTGGAAAAAAGGGGACCGAGGAAAACGGGGCCGGGGGCCGAATGGGGTACGGCGAGGCTACGATTTATGGCGACCGTGAGCATCAGCTACGGAGGAAGAGGAACGGTCGGAGAATGCAGCGGAGCAGAGTGGAGGGGAGAAGCATGTTTAATCGCGATAAATGTCCACGTTTTATCGCATCAACATGAACGGTCATCATACCACGCATTAGTCGTCAGATTTGCATCGCGCCGCTCTGCGTATGACTCCTGGCTCGCGCAAGATAGCCGGCTCGCTTGCCCCCGTGCTCTGCCTCTCTCTCCGCTCGCTCCGTCCTACTCCGTCTCGGCCCGCTCGCCGCACCGACTGACGCCAGCCTTTCATCCTATCCGTTCAACCCCTCCATCGGCCCCCACGCCCCTTTTTCAGACTCACGCCCTTGCCTCGCCTCGCTCCCGCTATACCTCGGTCCTTGCGATTCTCGATTCCGGCTCGGGTCACAAGTCACGACTCGCTCGTGGTCTTGCCCTCTTGTCCATCATTCGATTTTTATTCCTCTCCACTTCCTGCGTCAGACCCCCTCCCCCCTTCTTTCGTGGGGTAATGTATTTTCCCGCGGAGATCACGATGGGAACGACAATAAATAAATAATCCTGTGTACCTTCCTCACTGCGCCTCTTCCTGCGGTACAGAATCGATTCCCGCACGTAACTGCGAGTTTTCCGAGAATTTCCAAGGGCAACCTCGTCGGCCGCCCTCATTCTACGGAGTTAAGATCCAATTTCCCCCAGATCGGGTCAGGTTCTCGCTCGGGCCGTGCCATTCCCTAGTCGGAGAAGTTCGGACGCTTGTTCCATTCGATGATCGTTCGAGAGTTCGATTCCCTCATATTATTCTCCCTCCTCCTTTTTTTCGACTCTAGAATCGGTGTAGTAATTAGATTCACCTTCGGGTTCTGGCCGTAAACAGTCATTCAGATGCTTATACGACTCTCGGCTATTTCTACCATCTTGTTGTGTCATGTTATGCTGATCCGGTCGGACACGCATCAATCGATGTACGCATCCATCGATTGAACGCGACCAGTTGGTCGTTTGGTAGCTTTGTTCTCCATTGTAATGCAAGTTGAAGTTGTTAAATTTTACACCCAACTCTAAATTTAGATGTTTTTTTCTCTCTATCGCTTTTCCTGTCAGCTCGAAGGCGGATTCTGTCCGGAGTGACGCGCGGTGTATGAATGTATGTGGCTCTGTGAATGTCTGTCTGTGTGTGTGTTTAATGTGAATGTAAAGCATGTGACGTTTATGGCCTCGGCAGATGGGTTCCCGTCCCACGATCCGCTGATCGACGAACTCTCGGCTTGTCCTCCGGTGTTGATGGTGGTGGCGGCTGCTCCCCTGTTCTTGCAGCGGGACTTGTTACTTTAGAAAGAATAGGAGTATACGAGCGACGCGATTCCGGAAAACTGAAGACTTTCAATCGAGGTCGCGCTGCCTGCCCTTAATTCTTCTGTCAGATGCGATGAGAATCCCTGTGCCTCTCCGCCCAGGCCGAGACGCAGAAAATTCGGAAGCATCACGGTTCGGACACAGCGGTGCTCCGGGTGAGCTCACGACTCGGAGCGTGAGTGGTGGAGAGAAAAATTCAGCAGCGATGGTCTAGAATCTTGAGAGCCTCATTTTCCGCTCTATCTTCCCCTCTCCGTCCGTCTCCGCTCCGCTCCAAGTACAGAACTTTCTCTGCTTTTGGGTCGAGAGAGTTTACCTCGATTGTACTGGTTAGATTACGCCAGATCGCACCACCGAATTCTGTACCGAACCTTTAGCCGTCGGCTGTCGAGCTTCATAGAAGGATGACTTCTCTGCACAGGACTTCCAGAGGAGTCGAATCGGAAATTAATCGAAGAATTGATCACCGAATTATCGTAAGAACGAGCCTCTCGGAATTCGGATGACAGGATTTCGGCCGCAGCTCAACGAGGAGTCGTGAATTTCCGGACAAAAAACACAGCCCCGTGACTCATGGTTCCATTGCTCTTCAGTGCAGTGGGTGTTGCTTGACTCCTTTCGGCTGGACTGTCTCGCTGATATCGCAATCTGAAATTGTTCAGTAGAAGATGCAAGCTTTTTAGAGCACTTTGGCAGAAAATCCCAGAAGACAAGCGTTGGGGCGTCGACTATTCCGAATGCGCTCCGTGGAAATTTACTCCGGCATCATTTAACAAACGGAACTTTCCAGGATTCGGAGCGTGAAATATTTCACTATGTTTGTGGAGAGTCGGATGGAACAAGAGGAAAAGAGCCTACTACGAATCGCATCAACCCCATTACACACGCGTCGACAGTTCACCGGAGTCGACGGATTCTCATTGAATTCGGAACCGAAGCATTTCGGATGAATTCCGATGGATCGACGTGAACAGAGGAAACAGAAGTTTAGACGAGTTATGTTTTCTCGTTACAACGCTTCTGCTCCTCGTGGAATGAGTAGAAATTACGAAAATAAATCTCGACAAATCCTCCCGTATGATCCAAATTTTATAACAAACCATCGACTCTACCAGTCAAGCTAGCTGACAGACGGCGGATCGAACAGACAGGCCCGCATCACAGCAAACAAATCCAGACGGTAGGATAGCGAGACAACGGCATAAACAAGGACCTCCAGTGGAATGAAAGAAAGTATAATAATAGAACAGAAGATACAAAGTATCTATGTTACGTGGCTGTACCGTCTGAGACCTACCATACGCTGGGCAAGTCTCGAAGAATTTTCAGAAGTTCTGCCAATGTGTATACTGAGACCCCAGACGTCAACGATTCAGAGCATGTTTCGGCTCCGGCGGTTGACTAGCCGCTTCAGCGGGCGCGCATCATAATTCCGTTGATTCGAGTCAACGAGACTCCTCGCGGGATTCCTTAAGGAGAGACAGACTCAAGGCGACAACCTCATGTGTTATTCCCATAGGCGGTCGCGTTCTCGGTTTTCGTTGAGCACCGCGTTGCTCCTCGTGAGGCGTCAGGTGCAATGTATGTCCCGATTGGTATCGATCATTCCCTCCAACCTCGATTCCAGCATATTCGATCCTGTCGCAAAGCTGCGAGACAATCGGCGCTGTAAACAGGTGAGGAGGTCTTTCAATCTCGTCTCGCTCGAAAAGCGATTCTCTTGCCTCCGGTGATTGATTTCTGGAGGTTGGCGGTCGAACGATGAATAATGTTTCAATTGTCCTTACGATGAGCATCGATTTATTCAATCAAAAACGGATTCGTGACTTGGTAATATTCCTTTTCAAAAGGCGGACGCCAGCGGACATTTGAACCCGAGTGATAGGTCGAAGTCTTCTCTCCGATTTCACTCGCTCTCGAACCCGCCGAGATCAATGTCCAGTGATTTCTTCGATCCTCGTCGGATGACTCTCCTCCGATTCTCATTGCAACAGAAGTCTTTTTCAGGGGACCGAATTCAGAAGGAACGAATTTCTTGAAAAATAAAGAAAATATCAGCCTTGAGTTCTCTCATCAGTTGACATTCGATGTTTTGATTCATGCTCATGCGAAGCCAAGCTCCGACAGCCGAGGAAAATCGAGACGATACCCAAGCGAAGGAGAAGAAGAAACAAGAAGACGTATGTACGGGAACGAAGACGTTGAATGGAAGCCGTTATAGAAGCCGTCGGAGTTAACACATAACACGATGGCCGGCGTCGGGCGCTCGCGTTATTTATTTGCTTCGATTCTCGTTTTGCTCGGCGGTTGATTTTGCCGATGCTCCTTTACTTTCATTTGCTGTTCCCGCTACCACTGCTCTGGAATCTTCTTATTGAATCTCTCTTACTCCGTGGCGAAATTCTAGAATCTATAGGATCGGAGGCGAATACTAATTGGCGGCGAACGAGGGGAAATATTCGCGTATTTCCGACAACTGACTCCCATGGGGGCCGATAGCGAATTCTCCCGCTCAGTACATACCCTTCGATTATAATCGATCGGTCGCACTGGGCGACAAACACGTTGAGAAGGTTCAAGGCACAGTCATGAAGTATCGACGGAACCGGCAGAGATCGAAATTTGTTTTCACACTGCTTCCCACTTGTGAAAATCGCTTATTTCGTACTTGTTGTCTCTTGTGTCCGCGACGAGCGCGACGCCGTCTCGCGTCTTCTGACGAACTCAAATAATTTTCTCGGTTGACGTGCGAACTTATAGCGCCGAGGTTCCGTCGCTGAATAAATTAATTCACCACTTACTGTCACAACACGACTGCGTTCAATGCAGGCGCTGATCGAATGCAAGTACCCAAGAAGGTGTCTACTCAAATAAACGAAAAGATAAACAAGAAAACCACAGGTTTCGCTCCTCTTGGTAGACGCGTCAAAGACAGCCCATGTATACCCCAGTCCATGACTCGAATAAGAGTCGCCTAATGTCTTCGACCCCGAGCTTCGCGTCGTTCCGAATGGTTCCAATTCACAAAGCTGGATCCAAACCTCGGGTCTGGGGAAAACTCGCGACGATTGTGAAAGACACGCCAGAACTGCGAAGGTGTTCTGATGTCGTTTTCTGATACATTCTCGAGAGGAGAACCCGAGAACGGACGAGCGAAGGTTCGCGGAGAAGGAAAACGCAGCGGACGAATCTATGATTGATTTCAATGTTAAGACGAACGATCAGCCGATACGTCGAACGGCCAGCGTTGGCATGCTCGACGGCTGCTTCAACCGCGCCCTGGAGATCTTGAAGGCCGAGGATCGACTCGTAATTATTTTACGAGAATCCATCATGCCCTGATAGATCTAAGCGCATGTGTACCCGTGAGTATTTCCAGTGTTTTCGCCTTAACTATGTGTTCTAATGTGCGAGGCTTCCTGAGCCCGCGGAGCTGCTCTCTTCGTCGCCTGCTCGCCCGGCTAACTAGCGGTAAGCGCTCTGTCCGAAGAAGAGCAATCGAATACGCTTAATCGGTGGAGTTTGGAGAATCACAATAATCACGGAGCCGAGGCACTAGTTTAATTCTGACCGACACTAAGGAGGCAGACCCCCACAGTCAACAGGTGAAATATAGCAAGCAATCCATCCGTTACAGTTTGAGGAAACGGAGGTTAGATCACGGCTGCGGCCCGACTCGTTCACGGTGGGGTGTTTTCGAATTCTTTCAGCTTCTTCTCCGGGTATCGCGCGTCTCCGAGGAGTTCGGGGTTCATTAAGACGAAGTCACCTTCGGTCGCCCTCGGATGCAGGCGTCCAATTGATTTCCCTGGTGAAGGAGCCAAGTTCTCGTTCTTGTTTTTTCGCTGTCGGGAACTTTTTTCGAGTGGACGCTTTCATTCGAGACTTTTGTTTCATGCAGTTCATCCACTAGCTTTCTTGCATTCCACATCCTTATCGTCCCCGTGATGCAGAGTGATCGACGGGAAGCACAAACGCTGACGAGTCTCGTTTAGAGAAGGATCTCGGAGATAGCGACTCCGAAATTCATGGGAGTCCATCGAGTTCGGCGACGCAACTACCACCCAGCCGTCCGAATAGCCGACCGTGGACGCAAAGGACCTCCCCGGTGTTAGGCTCGGATCTCGAGTAGAACAGATCTAATGATTGATCGTGAAAGCCGTGCCGGTGGTTTTCTCGTTCATTCGCTGCTCGCCTCGCTCAGTCGGCCAGTCAGTTAGACAGTCAGTCAGTCAGTGAGTTTGTCCGTGCGTCCATTCTAATCCTCCGCTCATCGAATCCATCATCATTGCCATTCTTGGCTTGTTGTTGTTGTTGCTCGCCGTGGCTGAACGGACTTCGACGCTCGATGATAGTCGATCGCCTTCAAGACAAACAGCTGCGGACGTCCGAAGCAAAGCGCTGAAAAGATCAGTCAAGAGTCCGTGAAAATAGCATCGCCGATTCGTAAATTCACCCCTCTGATGCCCGGATGAGCTTTTCATGACTAGAACCCGTCGAAATCATGTCCGAAAAACCGAAGGGTGTCATCGGAAGCGCTTTTCGGCGACCGGCGATGTGGATGAACTTCCTCACCTTGGCGGGCTTTCCGATGATTCCAGAACCCTTGGGGATCATGGTTCCGAGAGAATAGAATTTTCGGAGAAGACCGAACAGAATTCCCACAAGAATGTGAGGAAGGCGGAGGAGTCCGAGTCACATCGCGAATAATTGTCATTCGTATGATTCATACGATCCGTATGAACTTTTGGTGGCTCGCTGAATGAGAGCCGTATGGCGGGAATAGTTTTGTTTAGGAGAGGAATTCATCATTCACATATGAAACGGGGGAGGGAGGACGGGCAGCAGCAGGTGGGGCGTGGAGTGTCGCACACCGCAGACCTGTTCCTACGGCCAAAGTTTTTGGGCTTCACGCTTGTGTGTGAGTGAGTGAACCCTAGAGGATGAGCGGAACAGCGATTGGACGAGCGAGTAAGAGAAACCGAACGAACAGTGTGATGGTGACGTCGCTGGCTGTTGTATCGAATGGTTTCATCTCGCGGTCGCCTGCATTCCTCTACCAGCACCACGGCCGCATCAGCAGCACCTGAACATTAATCACAGGTGACAGCCTTTGTCAGATGATCGGTTCCTCGGTCATAAGTCATAGAGCACCACTGGCTGGCTTGCCTGCCTGCCTGCCCGCTTGTCCGCTAGCTGTCCGCGGACAGCGAGACCGGAGCGACGAATTCATAAAACGAGCCCAAGACTGGGCTCGGATACTCGGCCGTTTCTCTCCGTGCAATATGTTTTTCCTTCCATGGGACGACCGACGAGTATCCGAAACACTGGAGTCCGGGATTGACTTCAGCTGACTGGCCGACTGGCTGACTGACGGATCGATGCGCGACCTGACCGATTGAGAGAACGATACACGGCCAGATCGTCTCCGAAAAACCGCATGGCTGCGATGATGGAATCGAGCCGAACAGTGACAGATCCGATCGGTGCCTTGGGAAAACTCCGAGGGCGGGTTCGTCAGTTCGGCCGGCAGACTCACTCGGTGACAGACTGACTGTGGTCTTTCTGCTCATTCGATTTTGGAACGCTGTCTTCTTCGGCTCACTCATAGGACGATCAATCGCTTGGTCGGTCGGTCGGTGGGCGAACTCGGTAGGATGTAGGAAGGACGCGCGGACTGGCGGGCGGGCGGACCGTCGGTCGGTCGCGGAACCTGAGCAGACCGAACCTTTTCTTCTCGTGAACGAGGAGTGATTTCAGCATAAATATTCGAACAAAAAATGTCCCCCGAGAAAACGCCTTTCTCGGCATACTGTCGCAGCGTGCAAACTGCATGGCGGGGTGCTGGTCTTCTTGTGTGCGTCCGTCCTGTTGGTACCATCGTCCGCTCTCCAAATACTCGGTTTCTGAGCGAGGATCCGAATCATCGGATTCGGGAATCGGACCGAATCCTCAGGCCGAGGATCAACTCCGTGGGAGTTCGCGAGTAAGGTTATGTTCAACGTACCGCTGCCATATCCACTGTGCCGCTACTCGCGAATCGCGAGTCGATAGGGAACAGCCAGAAACCATCGAGTTCAAAAACTTTCCGACCCCGACCTGTCGAGTTTTTTGCGAGTTACGATTTTCTAATGGATCAGCGGAAGAATGAAAACGTAATTGAATCGCACTATCGGCGAGTCATCTGTCCGTTTGTTATCCTCTCGCGGAGCGGGTCTGATAAAAAGATACGACCCCGACGGATTATAAAATTGAAAGGACTACTCGAGAGGAGCATGAAGTCTCCCATCCATCGGCTTATCTCACTCGGAGTTATCTCGGTGTTTGTCGACTTTCTCCGGGACGGACTAATTTACACCTCCTCGTCTGAGTCCCCATTTGCGCGGATCCCGTCGATCGATTTTCGAGTGATCGTCTCTGATTACGAATCAAGACTCTAACCGTCAACACTGTCGGATGATAATTTGTGCGAGAGAAGGATTGACACCGATAGTAGATTTTACCGCTTTCTGAGAGCATCGAGTCCGAATTTCTGCGGACGATTCGAAGAAATTTCGCGCTCGTGGATGAGCAGCTCGAATAGAGACTCTTCGAGTCTCGAGAAGGGGAGTATGGGGAAGCGGGTACCGTGTCTACCAGTTCCCGCAGCGAGCGAAATTCCGACAGTGAAGAAGCATGAAGTCCATCGCTACTGAAGGTGACGATCCCGAACCGAAGGGATCCATTGTCTAATCGCCCTAAATCTCCAGCCGGATTTAACTCAACGAACACACTGTGCGTGTAAACGGGAGCGACACAATGCGAGCGTAAATTCGGTTCGGTCTACTCCATATTATTTTTTCGCTAGTTGACGCTCCGACGTTCCCAGCTACGCTTATCTGAAGCGGAGGCATTATCTGAAGGCGCTTCCAACTTCTTGGTTTCCTATAGGACCCCCTGCAGAATCCGTTGTTACGGCGGTGGTGGTGGTGGTGGCAGCGGCTCGCCGATCAACGAAGCTCAGCTCAATATCTTCGAGCATCCGTCCTCCTTCTCTCTCCGCCTCTCGCTCAGTGCTATCGTGTCTGGCTGGCGACTGGTGAAGATGAGAATGACATGTCGCCATTTTTCATAAGTGCAATATTTTATAAATAAACATGCGATCGTATCGAGGTCGTCCCATCATTCTTTAGCATTAGTCTTCAAACTGTCGTAGATAGAACGGACTTGGAGCCATTTCTTCGAATAGTATCAAGCGAAGCCACCGACCGACCATCCGATCGACCGATGGAAGGGCAGACGAGCCGATCAAGTGATGAACCGAGCGAAACTTACAAGAACGGCATCGCAAGCATGACCATTGCCGCCGTCGCCACCGCCGTCGTCGACGACAACAACAACAACACGTCAAATCCGCTGCCGACACTACTTGAAATTCCTGCTCTTCTTCCCGCTGTCAACGCGTTGCTCCGCGAAAGCGTTTTCAAAGAATTCTCGGTCGACATCCTCTCGGAATCGGACGCCCTTCGGATGGAGCATTTGCAGATCTCTCAAATGAGCCACGTAGTGGCGAACCGAGCACCTACCCCTTATATTTTTCGAATTTTTTTTCGGGATCGAGTCGTCTCACAAAAGAAACTCCATGTTCCTCAGTGGTAGAGGAAACGGGGGTCTCCTATCCGTTCAGGAATTCTCTGGGAAGCAGCTTCTGCTCCGAGCAGTCACAAACAGAGAATCATTTCATTTACGGTGCTACCCCGGACCGGAGGAAAAGTGGCTGTCCTTCCTCCCAGATGCGGAGCGAGACTTCGATTGACGTGTCGAGACGACGCACGGCAGCAGAAACGAACCCGCCAACGAATTTGACGTCTGCAGTTTCAAATAAATCACTACCCGCCAATGAACGCTGTTCCTGTCGCTCCGTATATCCGTCTAATCGTCCGACGGGGTTTCTGCTCGTAGATTTGGTCGCCGGTTTGTCAAAAGCGGAAACGAGATGTAATCGCCGCCCGTAAATGCATTAATTCATCTGATCTTTCTTTGCGGTTTGCTCATTCGCTAGGTTTTCGCTTGATTGGCCCGTAGATGTGGTGAATTTTGTACGATTTCAGCTTTTAATTTCGTTTTTTTCTGATTCGCCGATCGGAATTGATCACCCTACGAAGTGAGATGACATGTCAGATGAATGTTCGAGGAACTTCCTCTCGGCAAATTGCTCCTTGAGGAGTTGAGCCATGCGATTCGATCCTTGAATGCTTTTACCGCTAAGGCTCCGTACTACGCCGAAAACCTCAATCAACGCCACCTCGTTCATCGAGCCAAGCTTCCTTGGATCCCCGACCGGGTTCCCCAGTCATGGAATTCCTCGTGCGGAAACTCGCATGTATCCTCGTTTTCCTCGCTGGAAATTGTACATCTCTGGTTGGGAGGGGGGAAATTTCCTGCGTTTCTCGGAAACAGTTGCCGCGTGCAAAACGACAGAATACGTAAACATGGATTGTCTAAAATCCATCATCTTCGAAGCGGGCACGAGGACAACCCCAGCGTACACGTGAATTCTTCGCTGCGCTGTCGCCATCGGCGCATCGATCCTGTCTTTGCATCCCATTCCTTCAAGCGGGTTCAGCCTCCCTCAGCATCGATCAATCGCAGACGAAAGCGCAGCGGAGCTCGCAGGGACTTACGTTTTCACTTTTTGATTATTCCGGAGGGAGAACTCGGAATCGCTCCGACTCGAATATCATCGCCGAAGGCCCTCAGGGAATTCGTCTGCTTGGTCTGGAATCCCGATCTACATCTCTTTCGTTCATCGTGATCGCTGAAAACACATCCGCTGATCGATGCTATGCCCGAGCAATTGGGCACGACTGGCAGTTTGACGGTGAGGAGGGAAAATCTGCAACAGCTAGTATTTCACCGCTACGTGGTATCTCAGTTAGTGAACAATAACCAGGCGATGGGAGTGAATGATTGAAGTTCTCGTTCGCCCATTTTGCGGCAGATCGATAAGAATGGGTCAGATAGCGTCATTCGTTCGATATACGTATGTGGGACCGGTTCCGATGGTCAGAGCCGGCGCATGATTACTAATTTTCGGGTTAATGGTTAACCACCTCCGTGAGCGGATCTACATTTCCACAGGGAGGTGTTTTTGCCACGAGATTTGATCGAATCTTCTTCTTCATGAATGAGATCGAATGAATCTTGGCTTGGAAATGACTCCATCATAAAATCGATGGGAAAAAAATGAGAGCAAACTCCGGAGACGATCCGATTTGAGAATCGTCGAGAATTCCCTGAAACAACATGAGCTCGGTTGCTCGCGCTCATGGGCGGCGCGGAAGAAGAGTCGGCGGTGCCCGTCGCTGATGTTTACAAAAAAGGGAAGCGAAATAGATCGTTAGAGATGGATTTACGGTCTGTAGTCTGGAAAGTGACTGACGGCGAAGCGAACGGTCTCGGAGTGACTGACTAATTTTTCCAGCGATATTTCCGTTCGGAGAGATTGCCGAGCGCTTTTCCACTTTCTCGGAAAGCCCAGATGATCTGTGAGAAGAGCCGTCCGTCGTCGTCGACGACGACGACGATCGCTGAGTGAGTGAATCATCGGGCTCGGCTACTGCAAGCTCGAGCGGTGGTGAATCGATTGGGCCGATCGATAATCGCGGCGATTTCACCACCCTTTCTAGCCGTGAAAGTAGGTTTTTCAGCCGCGATAGTAGTAGCAGTCGTAGTAGTGGTCGTCGTAGTAGAAGCAGTAGTGCTGGTTATCTCTAACGTAGAACAACGCGGCAGTGTGAGAGCGAACACTGGTCGGTACTGGCGCTAGATAGATACATGCGAACGAATAGACATTGCATAGCAGCTATAAACAACTCAAGCCCAGCGCTGATTGATTTAGGGGACGGCTCGACGAGCCAGCACCAGCAGCATCGGACGAGGAGGAAAAGATCTCTTCTTTTTCTCTATGGGAACCATCGTAGTTGTCGCCGTTGATTCCGCTGTCGACGACGAGTTCTACGGCTCTCGCCAGCCGCATGACATCGAACACGACAGTGTTTGATTCTGTCGCTCTTCTGAATGAAGACTCTGCAGAAGAGATCGGATCGATACTATTGCTACGATTGAGAAAAAAGTAGAAGCCGTGATCTGGGCGTCGCGATACTACCGCAAGGTTCACCGAAGAGTCTCCATGAGATCGCGTCTTTCCCCCTGTTTTGTGATCGTTCCGCAGAGGAATTCCTTCGGAAACAGTCCCACGTTGACGAACGTAATTTCATGAATGTTGAAGACGATTGAAGGAGGTACTCCATTGAGGGTGCCGGTCTTCACGTCCGAAGGGCCGCTTAGGATAAAGTTTCCTGCCATAGATGGGCACGTCTACGTTTTCGAGTCCGTCTGGCTTCTGTCTGCCTTGGATACCAAATTTCACAAACTGAGAGTTCCAGACTGAGAAAAAATAAAGAGAAATGTTTTCCCGCATAGAGGGAGACAAGTCTCGACCCGTGACTGTGTGGCTCTGTGTACGATACTGACGACCGCTCCGCCTCCCAACAAAATGATTGACAGCTAGCCTCTCGCCGCGGAGAAGTCTTCTTCGGGAGTGGACATGAGAGCGACAAGAAACCATCAGGCCTCTCATATTTATGTTTCAGGATTATGGACGGCTCCCCGCTTAACATTACACAACGGCTTCAATCGTTGATCACGAAAAAGGACTTTGAAACGGCCGTTTCTCTGACTGAGCCGTGAGACAACACATGATACAACAGAACAACACATGCTCTCCGAGATCAAACACTGGACCGCTCAGGGGGTGATCTCCGTCGAATGAAATGCAACGGAATGCGAGTCTGCGCGGTGCTTCCTCCGCGTTTTCTCCTGTCCTGATTCCCGATAATCCACGGTTTCGTTTTCTGGAAAAATTCGCGGATCACTCGAGAGAAAAAGCCTCTATCCGACGGCATTGCTGCCTGGCTTTCAGCTCTCTCGATGATTTCCTCGATTTTGCTGAGACTTTCTGACCCCTCCAGCGAGATCGGCCAGATCTCCTAATTTGAATTCTGGCTTCGACGCTTGATTCACGGACTCGTCTATAGGAGGTAATTGGCGGAGCGATTCGGTGCAATTCGTACAGGCCAGGCGTAGGCTGTTTGAAGCTCGACCGACGGTGTCATGATTCAGCCTTCTGCACCGGCAGGCTATTTCTCCGGACTGCCTCGTACGGAGTCTCAGATGTAGGCTGCGGTATCCTCGTCGACGAAAGCTCTGAAGAGGATGATATTTTTGATAGTGCAGGTCGATGGGATCGATTTTTTTTGTTTCGATTGTTCCGTTCTGGGCATCTTCTTCTTCTGAAACATGTCGTCTTTCGGTCGGTGGCCCGTTCGCCGAACAGCCTCTGCAGAGTGTCACGACTAATTGGTCTTGATGGGGAAGAACAAGCGAGAGATTGATATATTGATTATGAGAATCCAGCTGCTGGTATCCATGGGACGCTGGTGCTGTCGGTGGTTTATGCGAATCTCTCTGTGTTCCTCCGAGCTCGTATCGGAGGGAGGTAGCTAGGGAGGGAGGGACAGTAACTCGGTGGAATTTCTCCTGCCTCTGAATCCCTCTGGTTCCTTCTGTCGAGACCGAGCTCAACGTCTGCCTACGAGGACGAGTCAAAGACCTGACGAACGGTCGAAGAATGGACGGACAGACGGACTGTTAAGTTGTTCGACTGACTTAGATCCATCAAATGGTTTGTCCGACTGGGTTCTGTTCGAGAGTCCACATGACAGTCGCGGTCTGTCATCGCGGCCGCAGAAACCATCGGGGAGCGGCCCTATCGGGTAGTCTCGTCTCTAGAGACGAGCTGGGAATTCTCCGGAAAATATGCGATCCGCTTCTTGATGTGAATGACGACTATTAGTCTGCTCGAGAGAACTCGAACTGTGAGCATTGTGCGTTTCGTACACGGGAAACCGGTGTGGTGGCTGAAAGATGAGCCTGCTCACCGCTGAAATCAGCAGAAACCGTTGAGCATCGCCTTTCCTGAAAACAAAGACACTTCGAAACTCAGGGGATTCGCGGCTCTGCTCTCCCGCGGAGATCGGTCATCCGAGGATGAGGAAAATGGAAATGCGGGAATCGACCTTTCGATAGAGCCTCGATAGAAGCTATGGAATTTCTCTTCGACGTTTCGAGCGGGTTCAAATCCCGTCCGAGATGATCAAAATATCCCATTGGAATTTCTCGGCTCTTGTCCCGATGGCTCGAGGGTTTTCCGAACTTCAGGTGACAGCCCCGAAGAGCGACTGATTCGATGGATCAGTGAAGATCAACGCAGTGAGCTGGGATGACGTACAATCCGAAGATTTCGACATTCGAACAGTGCTCGTCTCGTACATCGTGTTTTCCTTGATTCGTGTGCCCATCTTCCTGTCGGTGGACCGATGGCTCGGTCCGTCCGAGGATCCCGGCAGCATCCGATGATGGTGTGAGTGAGTGTCGCTACGTGCCTGATAGATTATGTGATGAGAAAAGACATCATCAGCATCATCGCACCATTGGATAAAAGAGAAGAAGAAAAGAAAACCCAGCCCAGCATGAGGATGTTGGCTGTCATCCGTTTTTGAAAACAGCTAGTTCTTGTAGCTATCGCTAGAGGCGCTGTGTCATCATCTTTCGGTTCGTCGTCGTTTGCTTCGGTTTTGCTGGCGCTGCTCGTAGAGGCGGCATTCTTGTTCTTCTGACGCTGTGACGAGTTTGACAGCTGATTGACGGTTGTTGACTGACGCTGGCTGTGGAACAAAATGGGTGGGAAGGGATGTATGCAGCGACCAGTCAGTCAGTCTACCGACCAACCAGGCAAGCAGCCAGCCAGCCAGCCAACCAGCCAGACAAACAACACGTCAGTCAAGCCGTCACTCAGACTGCGGACATCATCCTCGAAGCCACATAATGAGATCGCAATGTCAGTCTCATATCTCGATCGATGGCTGACCAGACCAGTTGGAGCCCGGAAGTGCGGTCGCTTCAGTGGCAAACTGGAAATCGTCACAGGTATCTGCCCGGTCGAATCCCGATCTGAGCCGAGGTGATTCGCCTCATCTAATTTGGAAGTGTGGCATATAAGTACGACAATGTAGACGCGGCGATTGTCTGAACCCGGACCAGGGTCTGTTCCGCTGGTTGCCCCTTTGTTCTCCGACTCCTCAATCAGGATGTCTTGCTCGCTACGTGCTTGTCTTTCTGCCGGTCTGAGGTCGCGGAAGATTTCTCATACCTACATAATGTGTACTTTAGTATCGTAGCCTAATCCGGAAATTGAGAAGGTATTCTCGGGATCATCTGACAACACGTCAGGAATTTCCAGAAGGTTTGTTTGGGCAGAATTAGCTCGACGGGACGCGCTACCCACATGGAAACCGATCAAATTTGGGTGAATACACCAATCAATTATTATTCATGGAAACCTCTTCATGGAAGTGCATACGGCCAGAAGCGACCGTCCATCAGACCACTCGAAGATAAATCCACTGGGTACACGAATGTTTTTTCCGGATAAACGCATCAGCGTCACTGACGAGCGAATCAATCAGCCCTTCTAGGCTCATAGAAACCAGGGCATCGTTCGATCAGAGTCCCCATCTGACAGTGAGAAGACCCATCCTTTATCTAATCATCATCCGTCCACAGATAGCATATGGATTGATTGACTGACTGGCTGGCTGGCTGGCTCGTTGTAGTGATAATCCGCTAGAGGAGGAGTGTCGCTGTCCTACGGATAATGCCCATCGAGTCACGGTGCGCATCGATTCGTCGGACGACGTCTCAATCGAATAATGCATGGTGCTTAAAAATTCTGACGAAGAGGAATCGATCGGGCGATCGACACATGAATCCGCAACGGAAGTCGTCGGGATAGCACGAGAGGATCAGCGTAAAAACAAGCCGCTTCCTTCTCACTTCGTACAGTTTTCCTCAAGGCATCGAGGCATTCACGCAACTGATGAGATACGTTCACTCCTCTGTTTAGGCTTACCACAGTCACTGAAGCGACGGTACTGCAGGAGATTCGACCCTTGAAAAATGATTCCGGTAAATTCTGATCAAAGTTTCCTTCAGCGGCGCATTGTCTCGTTGGAAACATGAGTACGTTCAACAACAACAGCGAAGATTCGGACGTCAGAGATATGTTTTGACGAAATTCCACGGGAGCCAACGCGGCGCGATTTGCGAGAGGATCCGGTGCCAGATGACGTCTCGATGGGAGCACCTTCTACCACGATGAAAACGGCCGATCGATGTATTGAACTTTATCGATACCCCGATTAGTATTATCGTTGCGACGTCTGTTGGTCTCTGTGCCGGTTCGTCCGCGCCTACACCACTTTCATCCACGCGTTTATTAGACCGAACGACAAACGATACTATTCATTGGAGCAGCAGCAGAGCGACCATGTTCGTCGATCCCAATATCATTCATCGAGTTTCGGAGCGTTCTCGAAAATTCACGAAATTCTGAGGAAAATAGCGATTTTTCGGAGATGATGCGAATTTCATGATGAGATCGGCAGGCAGCATGAAGCATCAAGCAATCGTCATGCGAGAATTCTGTGGACTGGGAAGGAACACAATTCGGAGGAATTCGGTCGAGTTCTGTCTCGAAGTCGAGGGAAGCGCCGGTGGCCGGGAGACTCTCGTTGGGACCGTGCCCGAAACACTTGGTGTCAGCACCTAGGAAAAAGTGGGGAATTTCGTCGCGCCCTCCAGGCTTCATCTCCACAGAGCGACAATGAAACCGCGGCACTCGGAGACCGAAAGTCGAGTGAAGGTTTCGATTTCGAGTGACCGACTCAGCGGTGACAGTGTGGCACTTTTAATGAACACTCACTCCTCAACTCAGAGGAGGCCCCGACTTCCTAAACAACGCTGTGTTCGGGCTCTACGGCGGCGGTGACGATACCAACAACGACGACACCTTTTGAATCTACACTCTGTCGTTGTGTTGTCGGTTGTGATGATGATGATAATGCTATCGTTGTTGTCGTTGTCGCCTTTGTATGGCCCTTGCGTTCATCTGGCGGCTACGCATCTCTTGATACCACGCGGCCCACATTCGAGCCATTCGTCAGTGAGACAAACCGCGATAAATCACTCTTCAGTGCTGCTGCTTTTTCTTCTTCTTCTCATTGGGATGTTCTCGTTGTAGAGAGCCTTTCGGACGACCGCTCGGTGCATCCATGTCTCTGGTTGTTCCTCTCTCTTCTCGTGATATCCTTCTGTTCGACTACATAGACTCGGGCCGGTGCTCTGTGTGGTGTGACGAACTTGCAAAAACCCACGAAGCATTGAGCGGCTCGAGGGAAAACAGCTCTTGTGAATGCCTATCTGTCTGCAAGCCCCGCGCATGGACACCGACGGACATATTTTCTCCGACACCTTCCAGCCAGCGAAGTATTCTCATTCTTCCTCTCATGATGACCGTGGCTATAGGAGGAGAACGTCATGAGGGGAAGCACAGAGAACGTGAACTTACGACTCGTGCAGAGGAGAACTATCGAAAGAGTGAATGGAGTCCTGCTCGTCCTTGCGAAGTCTAAATGGACGTTCAATTAAACGAACGTCCTACGACCGATGCTTCGTAGAACACCAAAGTTCGCTGAGCGAAACCACTGTCCCGAGTTGACGGACGTGAAGCCAATCGAAGGATCTGGGGGCTGGTCCAGTCGGATGCTCCGCGATTTATCGCTCTATTTACAAGAAATATATGCGTATTCGAAAACACAATTATTGGCGACGCACTCTGTAATTGTGATTAATTGATTGACTCATACGCTTGAAACATGAGGTACAGACTCGTTCACTGCCCTCCAATAATTACTGGGCGCTGTTTTATATGTCGTCCAAAAGTATAGTCCGTTCGAGGAGCTAGCCCTTTCCGAACACTCGCCTTGTGGATCTCGGTGGGGTCTGGTTGAAATCCGTACAAGAGATTGACCCTGCACTCAGCATCGCACCGGAATCGGTGGAAGCCCGATCGGAATCGATGGATACGCACTCGGAATTGATGGACAAATGGAGGGATAAATCAACCGATAGGATGTAAGGTTATGTCTAGACGGGTGTGACTGACTGTTACTTGATGTCTGTTAGTGCGACTCTTCTGTCACATGAGAGAGGCAGCTGTCTTTCGGCGAAAACCCACGGAAGCTCTGCTCATCCTCCGACGAATCCAGCGCTGTCCCGAGCTTAGCTGTCTGCACGAGGGTGGTGCGATACTCGAACTCTGCAGATGCTGAATCCTCATCCCGATCTTCGAAGGTACCGCGGAGTGTTAGGGAGATTCCTCCCATGAATGAATCGGCTCGTGGTCGGGTGATGAAACACTCGACGATAAATAAGTTGCAATCAGAAAGTAGAGAGGAAAATCTATCTAGCTCTTTTGATTCGCTATTTCCTCGCGAAGACAATCAAAACGATACATTGGAGGAAGAGAGGGAGGAGTCGGCGCAGCAGAAGGGGAAGAATTCGTTTCAAGCAGAAAGAAATTCTTGCTTCGCGTTTCGGAACGCGGCGCACGTTTCGTACGTTTGGCGTGCTCTTGACGGATTGCTCAGCCAGGTCTTAGCGGGGTTCGGCAGTTCGAACGCGGTGACGCTTCGAACTGAGAGGCTGGGTCCAGAAGAAACGAAATGTGGGATAGAACAAGAAGAAATTCGACATCATCAATCTGGAAGTTGGGAACGCGAACGAAGAAATAACACGAGATGTCATTGTTGAGAATCTAGTGGGTTAATTCGATTCCAAAGGTGCCACCGCCTCTGGATTCGTATTTAGCAGTGTCGTCGATCGCGAGATGAGATAGAAGGGACGAGTGAGAGAAAGGATTTATGTTTCGTATAATTCTCATTCGAAGCAAAGCCACAAGGAGGATGATTGAAGCCTGTGGTCGCTCGTAGGTAATGCAGCCAACTTATTCTGTCCAGGCAGATTCCCGACTTCTCTTTTTCCGACCGAGTCCTCAATGTTCCGGAGGTCTTGTTGTGCAGAATTTTGACATAAATCTATCGACGGGTACATGTCTATTTATCTGTCGATGGCTCAGTCTCAGGAAACTGGCTGATTCACCGTCGGCTGTCCATCCGTCAAGCAGCGATCCGTGTTCGCAACCAGCGATAAGCGGACAGCACGATTGAAGCTCCGCAACGAAATCGCATCAGTAATTAATTTTCAAAGATTTTGCCCTGGACCATCATCGGCGGCGGCGGCGGCGGCGGCCTCCGTCGATGCTGAGCGGCGGATCGAGCGACCTTGGCGACGAAGTCCGTCCGTGTTTTTTTCCGCGATCCGCTCACATTTGTCCACGGCTTCGAGATAAAGCCAGGCGTCGAGACAATTCACGTTGACATGGCGCGGCGATACAAACACTGGCGATCGACTCGTCGATCGCAGCGGATTCTAGCCGAGCATTCCGTCAATGATAAGGCTGCCCTTAAATGACGCATTTTCGGCGTGTCTAATTGTGGATCAATCGTTTGCTTCGCTTATCTTCACGACGAAGGGTTGAAATGCGTCCGGAATCGTTTTTCTTTCGTCCTGCGCTTCACTCCAAGATTTGGGACGTGTAACGAAGAGAATAATCTCGGGGACGTTCGATCTGAAGCGAGTTTGGATGGAGGGGGAAGGAACATGCCGAGGTGCTATCTTCCACTGCGATCGAGGCAGAGACACGACGCTGATCGCTTCGTGCCACCCTCTCGCGGATCCCGTGAAGTTTCGAAGTACAAAAAGGCTGTGTCGGAGACAAACTTCGTGGAAGTTTTGGAGTGCGGTGGGTTTTGCACAGCAAGATTAATAGCCGCATATCAATACGGCGTCATTTCAAGGATGAGGCGACCACCGCATAGGCCAGGTCGTTCAAACATCCATCCTCCTCGAACGCCGACCACGACAATGTATGTACTGTCACCAGATCGCGAACTTGAATTTCCTCAGTGAGAGAAACATCTCGATTTTCGAGGGGATTGAGCGCACGAGGGAGATGGGAGCTGATGAGACATCCAACGATTGCGCATGGGATGCTCACGGTGAGTTTCCGCGCTTACCGAGAGCAGATAATTATTGGAAAAATGACAGTGCAACCGAAGTTCGCCTTTCGGCTTCCATCGACGTTGTGTTAGGCTACGTGGAAAGGCGGTGTAGACGCGAGGGGTTGACGGGAAACGGCGAGAATCGTAGATTGCGAACTCATTCATATTCAGAGATTCGACAGGGATCCGATGAGTGATCATTCGATCATCTAATATCGAAATTCCTGTTCATGGCAAAACGTCAAGCGCTAAATCAAGGTACGCCGATGCAATCAACTTTAATTAACGGAATCGAATGATAACATTTAGAAAGATATACGATTCTCCAGCATCACCTTCGTCGTCCACGACGACGACGACGACGATCGATGTTGGATTGATGTGTGCGGAAAGCGCACATTTTGCAAATCTGAGTATCCAAGATCATATTTTTATAATTGATGGACGGATATTTATAGGGAAGGAAAAGACAGATATTCGCATCGATCGGCGAAAGAGAATGAAAGATTAACCCCGCTATGGTGGAGCTGGTTTCGCAAACGGCCTTCGGAGCTGGAAGAGTCGTCCATCTTGGAGACATTTTTCAGTATTTTCAACGATGCTCACCGACGTCGGCGCGATCCTGTGCGGCGGTGAATCAATCAGAGAACGTGATCAGGGTCAGCTCATTACGAGGCATTAAGACGGAACGCGAAAGAAGAACCGAGACATTCTATATCTGTCTCTGGCTTTCAAGCAGTTCAATCACCACTGGCATCGTTGCCGCCGGCCGCAGCGCAAAATCAGCGCGCCATCGCCGCTCCACCGCCGCTGCTGCTGCGACTTTCAAGCAGCAAAAGCGTCGGAACTGCATACACACGCAGGACCAGACGTGTCAAAGGGACGTAGAGCTTGTGTTTTCGTTTTTCGGCATTACCGGTATCAGACGCTGACGCGATTAGCACCGCTGCATTAACTCGGGAAAAGTATGCCAGTGCCACCGATGACGATGAGGAACTGTCGCCTTATCGGATGTCTCTAGAATTCTAATAATAATCAGCAGATGAGGAGCCTGTCCGTAACCGTAAATCCCTGAGGGTGATATGGCATCGTAGCAATAAATAATTCTTTAGTTCTTTCCTTGTTGTTTCCTCAATCCTGAGGAACCGCGGAACGACTCCCGATAGTATCATGATCGGAGAAGAGAAGATCCAGAATCCGAGTCGTGGAACGAATCACGGCTAGTATTCGAGGAGGGGACATATCCGCTCATAGAGGAGAGCTCCCCGACGATGATTCGGACGAGGAGTCGAATTTCTAGCGTGGCGGAATACGCGCCGTTCCCAGGGCTTTTGTCTGGACGAATCAATCTTCGCTGTTGTTACGAGTTAATTCACATGTACGCACTTGTTTCGCATACGGTCGTTCGCTCCGTTTTCGGCAGCTTGCCAATCGGTTTGCGGTGAGGTAGGTTGACAGCGATTTTGCTGTTACGATTATGTTTCGGAGCCGGGGAAATGATTTGCTGCTGATCGAAACCGAAAAACGTGCTCGTGAGTTGGGTGTGCGCGTGTATTATTTCAGTTTCCTGGACGACTGGTTGACGTCGTCGTCGACCGAGCGACCGGACGACCGACGGACAGACGGACGGATGAAAGACGAGCATACGCTGGCGCGCAGGCAGGCGGGAGGACGTACGTCCGTCCAAATAATCGTGATTTGGCCATCTCTCGCCGCGCACAACTGACATTAAAGCTCATTCAATCTTCGTCATCGACAGTTTTGCATCAGAATAGAGGGATCATTAAAATGGAAGGAGGGAATGAAACAAGAGCCCGTAGGTCGGTATGTCGGCGTCGACCGTTGCCTTCCAGCAGTCGGGCCGGGACACATCGGAGCTAATAATAATTGCTGATGGACGAAGAGGACGACGGTGACGGTGGCGGCGGTGGCGGCGGCGTAGACCCATCAAGCAAGCGGGCAAAACATTTGCCTGCGATGACGGCCGCGAAAACGAGCGGGCAAGCAGATACTCCACCGAGGTCGCCATCGGAAGCGATTATTGAAAATGTACATACAGTGCTTTTCTCCGCGGCAGGTCGTCGATCCATGCGGCACCAGCATCGCGGGCGGCGTCACCGACGGCCGATCATACGTCGAAAGCGTCCCGTCGGAGACCGTAGGCGCTCGGAACGAATACTCTCTCTTGTTTGCAATCTGATTCGTTCGTTCATATTTTCTGTCGATGTTCTCGATACGATCTATTAATTTCCGGCTGTGAGGAGATCAGTCTAATGACTTTTGGAGTTTAAGGGCGATCTTGAAGGATGTGCGGTGCGTGAAGCCGAAGATCACGCGGAGAAGACAATCGCCGTGACAGAGGATCGATTTGAGCGATGTTTCCCCACCGGAAATGCCGCGTAGAAAGATTGAGTGCGGTGCCTCGTGGCTTGTGGAGAATCTTTGAAATTCCCCGAAGTCTGAAATCAGGCTCCTCCTCTTTTAGTCCGAAGAATTAGATCCATGCTTCGCAGGAGATTCCGCTGAGGTCTGCCGGAGAACTCATCCCTCCTTCCTCTACGATTCAGAGAATTGATTCCAGGACGGGAACTCCGTTCCACGGGCTCAGAGTCCATCCTCGGTTTTCACGTATATCTGACTCCGTAAGTGCAGTGCTCCCGGAGTATTTCCCGCCGTTGGCTCCTTCGCTCGCTTGCTCGCTCGTCGCTCAGTTTGCTAGTTGTGTGATTTATGGATGGGCTGTGCTGTCAATCCGTTGCTATGTATCGTTTGGTTTCTTTGTTTCTCGCTCTCAGTTGGACTTCAGCGATGGCGTCGGCAGCGACGTCGGTGGAGAAGTCGCCGACAAATGGCGACTTTACGGAAAAACTTGACTGGCTCTCACTCAGATTGACTGGTTCCAGCGCGTCTCCAGCGGTGACGACGACGAAGTCAAAAGATCTCTTTTGTTTCGTTCCGTCTTTTTTCGCACCTCTCAATGGAGAAGTAGCCCCGTTGACAACGACGGAGTCCCCGCGAAGTCGATTCCGCTCGTTGTTGACGTGCGCGTCTTCTGTATCTCGAGTTGGCTTGACGTTGTGGTAGCCGTCCTTTCTGCGGTACTTCTCGTAGTTCTGCTCGCTGTTGTTGACGATGGACTCGCCGCCGATACCCCTGTAACATTTGACGCGCGTAAATATTCGCGTTTAGGCTTCGTTGGCAGCGTGTTCAAGGCGCACGAGTTCTTAAGAAACATTTCTCGGAGCGCATCTACCCTCGGCGTTCACAGATTTCCACCACCAGCGAATCGCTTAGCCCCGCGCAGCCCATCCCGAGCTACCCAGCGGGTGTCAATATTCGTCCTGCTGCTGCTGGTGGTACTTCCTCTTGCTCGTAGTTCGCTCACTTGAAGAATAAAACGATGACAGCGAAATGTTTCTAAGGAAACAAGCGAAGACTATGCACGGCGAGGAGCCGACAGAAAAAATAAACTATCAGCTATGCGGAAAAAAACAAACAGAAAACACTGCCATCTGAGACCCACGGAGATGTGATGAACAGGAAGGGAGGAAACTTCAGACATCTCTCTGTCCCACTGGCAAGACAAGTCGGCCACAGCAGAAGGAGGTGCTCCTCGAGAAGAAAATCTTCGGCTGGTATTTCCTCGACCTCCGTGTCTGGAAGTTCGATTCGTATCAGCCGCGAGTTGCTGTTTATCGTCAACGTCCTAGCCGACAGGGCTCCTCAGTTTGACTCGGCGTCGGTGTCCGTCAACGAAGTTCAGTGTTTTGGCAGATTCTCATACGTTATATTCCTCATTCTTTTTTCTATTCTATCTGTCACCGGCAAAGGAATGATAAATGATCGTTGAGTTGAGCTGCGCCTCGGCGAGCTAGCCGTCTGTTCGGTTCGCGACCAAAGGTACCAGCTTTAGAGCCGGACGAGTTGACGGGCGTTCTTACGGACGTTCTTACGGATGGACATCTCTGCCTGCAGCAGAAGTTTCATGAGCGGATCGCCAAGTCGAAAATTAGCCGAAGCGGTATATAAGCACCAGACACGAAAGAAGAATCCGTCGACGCGGTGACGACAATTAGAATTAAAATGGAGTTGGTTGGAAATAATGATGATGGTGGTGAAGGTGGTTTTGATTCTCTGCGTTTTCGGCTCGTTCTGAAACCGAAAGATGAGAATAAGACTCTACATCGCCGCTTCTGCTATCACCAGCTGTTTGAGTTATGAGCTCTCGACCAGTATACTTCCTCTTACGACGATGACGTCCCCTGATTGGAGAAGACGGAGTCGAAATCTGCTCCGGATCGACCTATCTCCCCGTATAAATTTCCGTCCTGTCTCAAGCGGTCCTAGGCGGAAATCGATCGGTCGGCTCATATCAGATCTACGAGTCGATGATCGATTCATGGATTTCACCCCCCGATCCACGGAAAGGATGATCCACAAAGAAATCGATGAAGGACGTGATAGACCTTTCTATTGACGATGAAGTTTCCATCATTACTCGGGTATCGTAAACGCACTTCGCGCTCGCTAATCGATCAGGAGGAGCTTTCCACTCGAGCCATATGATCTGATAGGGCCGGATGATCTGAGGAGAGGGGACAGAAAGAAGAGGCAGAATGACAGCCTCCGGATCGGCGAAACCAAATCAAGTTCGACGTCATCGGTGTCGCACGACGTCAACCGTGAAGACGCCACACAATTGGACCAGCGCCCAGCCGACCGACCGGGCCACCCGCTTGCTGACGCCTCTTTTGACGGTATCGCCGGCAAAGAAAAGGGGGTATCATGAACTATGACGGATTTATGATTTCGAATTTATGGTATTCCCCGAATGCATCTAACTAAGTAATGCACCGCTGTTTTTGCACTACTACTTGTCCGACTGGGACGGAAGAAACGGTTCAGACTTCAGAATAGAGGATCTCAGATCTGATTGTGAGACTCATTGGAGCTCTGTGACGCACTCCAGGCTTCCTCCTTAGGAGGTCATCTTAGTGTTGGGCTGGAATTCCCTCACCGCGGAGCCCATTTCCGGAGGCACGGAGCTCCGATAGCCGCTCGACTCACTCTCCTCGCGCCCAAGCTCCCGGTGGAATTCGACTCAGAGTTTCAAGTCGGAATTAAGCAAGATCTCCACCATTGCCTCGTCGGAGATTCCGGAAGCTTGTCCACCGAAGACTGACGGCTCGGGGTCTGGCGATGTGAAGCCAACGCTCGACATCGGCGTATATAGTCGATCTCCCTCGTAGGAGATGATCGCACGATTTTCTCCGAATCGATCCGGTGTGCCATCCGAAGACGAAGAGGCCGAGCAGGATAAACATTCGGGAAAAAAGGAAGATAGAAAGTCAGCTAAAGGAGTGAGTGGGCGGTGGTCGCTCACTCGCTCGTTCGCGGAGAGCACCGACTCAGTCATTCATGGCTGGAAAACAGCCAACTTCCGCGGCTGCAAGAGCAGCAGTAATTCGTTCCGGAGATATGAATCGTTCTCTTCAGCGGCGGTCCTCTAATGCTTTCTCCGGTTCGCCTTCCCTCACAGTTTCGTGTTCCAGCTGCTCGACGAGCGATTGGAAAACTAGAAACCGAAGCTCGAATAAACCGATGAGCAGAACCATCGTAACCCTAGTCTAACACCGAGTCCGGGATGAGCTGCAGCGGATTCTGGCGGTGCGCCGGCACAGTAAACCGTAATGCACACGCTCTTGCACGGTGCATTACGGCATACCGCGGCATGAGAACGGTGTCATGTTTGCTCGCTCCTCGATGCGCGGGAAAACTCAACGCGTTTACCGCCGGGTGGCGTTCGAATCCAGAAAATGGAAAACGTGGGGATCGATGCCAGGCTCTCTAGAAAGTCTTTCTCGTCAAAACAATGAAGCCAGCGAGATAACAGAGGGGAGGATTGAGTGAGAGATATCAGCGTCTGGAAATCCGACGAAGCAGAATTCGTCAGAAGCAGGAATTCGCGTTGGCCAAATTAGTGTTTCACTCTTCACATTCGTCGACCGACCGACGTCCGCAGTTGGTAGTTGGCCTCCTGGCCGTTGATTTATGACTCTCTATCTTTATTTTTCTGTTTCTCCTACGGTGTGTTGTTGCTTTACATCTATGGATGGCGGGATGGATGAACGCTCGATTGAATGAGCTGTCCGAGGGACGACCGGACTTGGAATGCATTGATGGACAGAACAAGAGACGAGTGTATTTCTTGACTGATAGACGGCTCGTTCGAACCAGAAGGGCATAGCAGTTCTGCTTTCTGGACAAAGGTGCTGATGGATTGCAGGATGAACGTATGACCGATTACACGACCATTCAATCAAAATAGAGTATGGCACAAGGGCATCACGTTCCAAACGAGACTCGCGCGCCAACAAGTCGCCTCGGTGAAATTACTCCAGGAAGTCGCCCAGGGGAAGTGAATCCGTCCGGGATTGAAGCAGTATTAGCGAATACGAAATTCATCTGCCGTCGATGAGTCTCCCGAAGTCAAATAGTACGAGCGGGTGGTTGATTCTCGGTGAGCCAGACCAAGCCGGGCTACCATCGATGATCCGGAATCGGTGCGTCACACCAGAACGAGGAAGGCGCACACGTCTCTCGTCGATTCTTGATTCACCAATGCGGGCTCTTCGCCGTCTCCACCGGCCATCGAATCCTTGTCTCACAGAGTTCGCCTTCTTGTGTTCTGTCTGAATCGGTCCACGTGCTCCCACGAGACAGGATTCATCAGATGACGGGCGAAGCCGCCGCGATTTCTTTCAAAACATCAAGGCGGGATCGATCATCAAAAACTAAAACCAGGAGCTCGAGGTCGCCGAAATGCACCGGAATTCAACAGCCGGCTCCGATTGAAATTCGCGGATCTTCGACCATGAGCGACGGTCGGGTACCAATGACGTACATGAGGCGTACCGAAGCCTGAATCTTCAGAGCATTGTCCATCGATTGTCTTACGTTCGGAAAAGCAATTCGACCGGATGGCCAGGGGAGGCGCGGTCTCTTCCTCTTTTGCATGTAATTCTTCGTCGGATTTCCATGCTCGTTTCGCTCGATGTATTGTACCCAGATACTTCTGAATCACCAATTTCGGGTCTCCATTAAACGGTGCATTCACATATCCGAGCCGAGCTACGGCTGTTTGTCCAACAATCATCCGAATGCTCATCGCAGTCAGTGCAAGCTCTCCATCCACGTAACGAATCGACTCGTATTGGGAGTCATCTTCTCCGAAGCGACAGGATGTCTAATTCTGAAATTTCGAACAGCGGTGCTCAATCCCAGTCCGGGGAAGAGATGCGAGCCTCCGAGTCCTAGACTTCCGTGCGAAGGAGGCCAGACTCGTTAACAAATGTGAAAACCTGCGGAATTCCGTGAGCAATTAACCGAGAGAAAATTACGCATTGCCCCCGCACGCGGCTCTTGCTCCCACAAGATTTCTCGGCTTGTTCTATTCTCTTGTGAGGAGCTCGGCATCCCAGTCGTTCTCCGAGGAGACAAGCGAGGAATCGCTTCTCGATTGGGAAGGCGAGAACGGGGAGTAGCAGCATTTTCATTGCAGGAGATGTCAGTAGGAACAAGTTGAGCATAAGTTGTGTTTTTTGGACAGTCAGCCTCTGAGTGAGCCGAGGGACTTGGCATTGAAGAAGGGGAGGCAGACCCGCTAGCTGTTCCTTCGCGTCGCTATAACTCGTGATCACAACACTTTATTACAACTCCTCGTGCGCCGCCGTACCACCTCCACCAGCGTCACCAGGAGGAGCAGCAGCAGCAGCAACAACAACACGAATCTTTCTGAGGCAGAAAGAAACTGAAGAGAGAGACGAAACTTTGAGACAAGCGACCATTGGCGCTAACTTACGACTTGAGTACTTTTGTCCGAAATTCCCCGGCAGCGGTTCGAAAACCAGCTAGGTATTCGAGCCCCTGATGATAATCGTATGAGTTGACCGATCCGCTTGCTCGAGTCCATCGGCTAGGCGACCCGCCGGACGAGAGATTTCGACTAGAAGTTTGGAATCTTGTAAACCCTTGAAATTCGCTCACGTACACGGAGATCCCCAGCTGGGCCGTCTCGACATTGGATGACTGTGTATGAGCGAAACCTTCGCGAACCCGCAGCCTGTTGAACTTTCGATCATGACATACTCACCCGCATATCTGGCTCTCAGGCCGAATCACAATTTCTCCATCGAGGCGGACGCTCGCAAAGGTCGTTGCTTTGATTGTTCTGCGGTGTAGGTACCTTGTACGCTCCGCTCAGACGGGAGAGGATCCAGCTCACGGAATTCCGTTCAGTTTCCTGATCCGTCCCACGCGACACCAGGACCGATCGGTAATCGAGGATTGATTTCCGTCGGCCACGGCGAAAGTAAAACGAAATTGCCTTAGAAGATCTCGAGTTTCCAAGTTGTTGCTCGCTCAGATGAACAGGTGGGTTACTGAGTGAGTGAGCAGAGCCGACGGGAATCCTCGACGTGGCCCTCGATCGCCGAAACGGAATTACACGCGACAAGGTCAATATGTTCAATCCTGCTCTACCCTCATTCCTGGTTTGTTGGTTGGTCGGCTGCGGGACGTAAAAGCGTTCTTACTGTTCGCCTCGAAGAATAGCACGAGGGGTGGGAGTGCGACCGGGCTCACGGGGAAAGAGGAGCGAGCTAGCTCCAGCGGGAAATAAACTGAGCGAGACAGAGAGAGGGAAGCAGCGCGCAGGACGACGGCCAATTGTAACACAATAAAGAGGCCATCGATGCCGCGTCTCACGTCTGACACGTAGCGCCATAACCGTTGAGAAGAACGAAGAAAGCCTAGAATCCTGGCCGGCAGCCCCCGCCGCCGCAGCGAGCAGGAACAGCTCCTATGGAAACGAGTGAGAGATCAGGGCTGGGGGCGAGAGGAGCAGAGGAAATACAACGCGAGAAAAAACAACCAAGCGACCGACCGACCGACCGGCTGCCCGTCCGCCCGGCCACCCACCAACCTACCCACCCGCCGGAGAGGAAAAGAGGAGAGAAGAAAAGAGCAAGATCCTCTACATCTCGATATCTGCGCGCGCTCGGCGCTTAACGCGGATTTATAGCCGACGGGCCTAGCAAGCGGCAAACATTGAACTCGTCTACTTGGCTGTCCGCCGTCGTCGCGAGCTTGCCTTGAACGCCCTTGTCTGTCTCACCTTGTGCCCTCCGTCGGAGCATATCAATGTCGATCGTCGCGACAGGGATTGCGCCGACGACGACGCGCGACGTAGGCACCGAACGGGGAATACACAACCTCGAGAGGTTGTATATCTTCAGTCGTCGAAACTCGCAAAGCCTGGGGAAATTACGTGAATCGTGCAGGTCGGAACAACATGCTCCATATCGCGCGATTTGAGGACGACGAGAATCCGATATATTCCCAAAATTTCGGGCCTGATCCCGAGAGATGATCTCACCGTCTGGCAACCTCGGAGTCGGGATTTCTTGAGCGTCCCGCTTAATTGGCGCAAATCATGACATACTAGAATCAGGACCGGGGGGCAGGTGTTGACACTTATTGGGAACTAATGCTTCGACGCTGCTGACGTTGTTGCCCCCCCCCCCAAATCCCCCGATCGTCGTCCGGGAAGGGGGGCGGGGGACAGGCTTGTTGAGTGCTCGATCGTCAGAGGGTCAGTCGCAACAGCGACGGCTGGCAAGCATTAGTAACCTGCTGCGGACGTGCGAATGGTTTTTAGATTTACTAGAAGAGAAGAGTCCTGCTCCCTCTGCTCTGTCCAGTCGTCCTGTTCCACGACGACGGCGACGACCACGACGACGCTCCTGCACTTGCTGGCGTCTCTTGCTGCTCGTCCGTTTGTTCGTCTGCTGCTGCTTCCTCTCATTCTATGGTGGAGGCGTGAAGTATCGCTGAGAGTGTGCGTCTCTAATTGAGAGACCGCTCCGCCATATAAATCCTCATTTGAGTCCAGAAGGCCTCACGCAACTCTTGAAGTGCCGCTACGTGATCGCAAAAGATGAAACTGCCTTTTTTTCTATAGCCACCACCGTCTAAGGTTACCCTATCCAACTACAGCCATAGTCTCCTTCGTTTCAGCAGTGGGACTACCGCCGGCGCCAGAGCCATTGACGCAGATTTCGATGCGGTGGCTACCGCGACTCCCGCAAAAAGACTTGAGTAAGCATCTGAGTCGATCGTCGAGAAAAGAATCCGACCTCGAAAGAGCAGCCGGACGACGACGACGACGACGTGAGAATTGAGCTTGACGAGAATCGAGCGCGAGTGCTCCTTAGCGCCGGGTTCTCTTTCGGCGCTCGGATCTGAATCTCGTTCGCTCAGGTGAATTCCCTTCCGTATTCCACTCGACGTGTTGTTCGCGCTCTCGCAGGGGCGAAGCGATCCGCAGCTTCGGGGAGCTCTCGTTGGACTTAAATTTTGAGAAGCTTCGTCACTTATTCCGCGACGAAATGTTCGCCGAGATTGTGCGCCGAGTAAAAAGGAATCGAGTATTTCGTGATCTTGTTGCTCGACTGGCGGTACTCGACTGCCGCTCGAACGCCGGGAACATGGTGGGTTGTCGTCGAGCGTCGCAGATTTTTTTCTCCTTTCTCCATTTTGTCTTGGGAGCGGTGAGAATCCTATTGTCCCTTTTATTCCCGGTGTCTAAGAATGAGCTTAGCGACGGCGGTGGTCGTGTCGGAGAACACATCGCAGGAGGCGGAAAGCACATCTCGCGGTGTTCGTTCTCTGATGAAATATTCCTGGAGCCGAGAACATTCATAGTCGCTCCTCATCGGCGTGGAATGGCAAACACGACCAATGCGCCGGTGCAATTTTAGTAAATTATATAGCACAGGCTCTCGGAGAGAAAGGAAGATGGAATAGGAGAGGAAGACATTGTTGCCTACGGAGGCGGCGACATGATCGTCCCATGGAGACCTCGACTGCCACCCGGCTGCTTGACTAGCGGCTTGGCGATAGGTTGACTGTCTCTGAGACAAGTTACGCCTTCAGGGTGTCGTACAGAGAATTATGCACCAAATTGCGAAGGCCGTATCTAAAGAACATAACGATGCCTACGGCTCGCTCCTGAGGACATTTATGTGAACTCGACGTAAATCTTCATTCCCGAACGAGATCGCTTTAGCCCCTGCTGCCGACGGCGCTGTTGTTGTCACCTCGCCACTTTAATCTACTATCCATTTTTATTAGTCCAACGAATACCTCTGATTCCGTGTATTGCACAAGCCCAAGAAAAATGTGATTTACAACTCGCGCGAAGGTTCGGACGAAAGATTTGAGACTCCTTCAAATCTTCGAAATCGAGTGCTTATCGTGGACTCGAGATAGAAAGGTGACTTTCTAACGAGACGACACCAGATTTCACGCAAGGCTCTGACGATTCTAATAAGGAGCGATTCTCGGTCACGAAAGAGAGACCCTATAAAGGCTCGGATCTCGATGGAGCCGCCGGTGCTACAGTCTGACATGAGGGAGTTCGATGAGCACTTCATCACGTAGCCTGATGAACTGCGCCGGTCGCGGCTCCGGATAGGTCTCTGGGGCGTTGCTCGTTGCCATCCGGCCGTATATTCTTAAGGCAATTATATTAAATCAGCTTATTTACGACGAGCCCCGGCAGCGGTCTGGCAGAGGGGGAGCAGAACAATAGGAGCGTGGTGGAAGGATGGGACGGGCCATGAGAATCTCACACGGGGGAAGCGTACAGGACGACATCGTTCGGATAAGATACTAATATGGGAGACTCTTGTTAGGAACCGGATCTCCCCGAGGAGATGACTCGAGTAGTTCCT
Organism: Galendromus occidentalis; assembly: GCF_000255335.2. Lineage (NCBI taxonomy): Eukaryota > Metazoa > Arthropoda > Arachnida > Mesostigmata > Phytoseiidae > Galendromus > Galendromus occidentalis. The sequence continues at coordinate 313,633 of NW_003805468.1, forward strand.
CAGGACAGCGGTATGGGGAAAGGGGAACATCTCCCCGTGCTCCATTTCCAATCGGAGGCGAACATAAAACATCGGAGCAGCATCGTCGGAATGACCTACCTTGACTACCGGCTCCGTTTTTAAAGCGACTCCTCGAACTCCGATTCAAGCTCCGGCTGAGGGTACAGGAATAACAGGAAGGATGAAATGCCCCTCCGAGGTCAAAACTGTGTAATCACGGCCGGGGCATCTCGGTGCGGCTCTGGGTTGGGGGGGGGGGCCGGGGGAGACGATCACCCCCTATACTCAACGATGGGAGCGATATAGCTCAGGAAAAAACGCAAACATGTTCTCCGGCCGAGGCCGATATGAGCATGGAGTCGTGGCGATTGCAAGTGTCTGGTCGTTTGGGGCAGCTCTACATTCCTTGTTGTTCCCTCCCCGCTCCTCATGCCGAGTGTAGGACATCATCAACTATGCACGGTGCGCGGAGCAAAATCTGACACGTCATTTGCTTAACGCCGCCGTCGCCGTTGGCGCATTCGCGAGCTTTGTTTTTCTTGGCCGTCTTGAGAAAAATCACATATGCTCGTGTATTCATCGTGAGACGATGCGTTCCTTGCAGCGAGCGAACCAACGAGCGAGCGAGCGAGTCAGCCCGCCACCTGCTAGTCGGCAAGCAATGCTGCTGCTGCTGCTGCGGCCGTTCCATGTCCCGTAAGTCATATCTTTGTTAGTTTTTTGCCTCGTGTTGCGGCGCGAGCCGACCGACCGACTGGTTGATGCCCTGCCGACCTTACCCCTTCGTTTTTTTCTTCTCCCGTTCGCTGTTATTCCTTCACTCCCCTCATGCACACTTCGCGGGATGTCTCCGACCGACTGTTGCCTTTGTGGGCATACATTTTCATTTAAGGAGAGAGATGGAACAGAGGAGAGTTATCATGCACCTGTACGCGAGCGGGGACGAAAGAAAGGTAAACGCGGACGCGGTGGAGAAGAAGAACAACTGAGTAAACAAGCGAGTGCGTTAAAGCCCCGCCGAAAAATGTCTACCGCGCTCCACCGACATGAAGAGATTTAGCGGCTGCGACATCAGGAACATTGCGACCACTCCATTGCGACACTCTGCGAGGAGGTACATATAAGAGCATGCGAGCAAAAGACAAATAACCAAGGGACTGAGGAGGGGATTCTTGCATGGGATATGTCAGCGGAACAGGGAGGCGGGCGCCGTCGGCGGGATGGAAGGGGCGGCAGTAGCAGAAAGCAACGACTTGAAGCGGTTTTTGATTCCATTTTTCAAGTCACCTTGTCAGTGCCGAGATGAAACGGCTTGCCTTCTCTTGCCCGAGAAGAGAATCGCTGCCTACGCCCGTGACTGTCGTGCTCCCATATGATCGTCCTCACGTAATAAAAACGTCCCAATCAAAATGTAGTCACGCTCCCATCCGCCATGAGCGTGAAAGGAGCCGCGAAGTCTGAGTTCTTCCATCGTGCGACCAGACGTGATCATCGCACGATTGAAATTGTTCTCGCATGTATCGGATCGGATTACGGAATTTGCGCGGAATCTTCCGCGATCGTCCAGTATCATTTGGGATCCTATCCGGGAGTCCCGGTCCGGGCGAATGATATTCGAGCCGATTTGGATGATGCTGCGGCTTCTGCTCCTCATTGCGACTCGTGATCTGCGGAGTGTAAGACTAGCTAAGATTCGATGTGAGTGACCACGAGATAGGAGTGCTTAGGCAGCGATCATCAATCAATGATGATCAGCTCTTTCCATGGGAGTCTTGGTGTTTGTTTGCTTGGCTGCTTGCACAGAGGCTCGAATTCAAAAGCTTCATCAGCTCGCATGCTTGCGCTCACTAGCTTGTCGGCTTACTGGTTGGTTTGTCTGTTTCGCTAGCTTGGTTGCCGACTTGTCACGATCATCATGCTCTTAGAGAGGGCGAGCAAGCGGACCGTCAGGCAGGCCGTCGGCAGGGCGGGCGGGCGTCCGGTCGGTCAGGCAGGCAAGTGGACCAGCGGGCAGTGAGCGGAGATCTGTTCATTTATCATGGATGAGCGGGCGACATTCGCTCGGCGAATCTACAGAAAAGCACTCCGTTCTTCATCAAAGGCGACATACGCATGTGCGGGACAAGTAATCTAATCCTATTCCCTGGTTCCTTTTCTCGCCAGTCTCTCCCTGGCATTGGTGTTCTCTCGTCTCCCTCAAAAATGTCGGCCTCGTTCTTCTGACGGGAATCGATTGATTGCTAATTTCGATAGCCCCATTGTCTTGATTCAGAATGAGAGCGATCGGTACGTCCTCGGGGAGACTTCATTCGATTCCAAAATGTGCACGAAGTCAAGAAGAGTTTGCCACCTGCCGGCGTGTCGTTTAATGACAGATACGTCCGTCGTAATGGTTCCGAGGACGATGGGATTTGCCTGTCTATCTGTTCGCTCACTCGCTCGCTCGCTCGTTGGTTCGTTCGTTCAGTTGCCCGTCGGTCTGTTTATTCGTGTGTCTATGGAGACTCGATGGTAGCAGCAAAAGCGGCACAGAACTTCAATCTACTTCAAGGCCTCGTTTGATCTATGGCCGCGAAGCGAGAAGACGTCAAAGCAAGTGAATAATTGCTTCTGCATTCGAAAGCCGCTGTGTCGTTCAGCCAACTGATATGACTCAAAATATATAATTGTCTCTCGCCGCTACCCTCACCCACTTGTTCGCTTTCTGTACGTTCAAGTAGTGAAGTTGCGACGATGAAGTACGTCTGCTAGAGAAGATTTATTACCATCGACGATCTCACGGCGTTTCCGTCTGAAATCGTTGGCTGCAACAACATCTTCGACAACAGACCAAGCGTCAAAGGCATCTTCGCCACCCGGTGGACTCATTTCCTCGCCGTTGATGTCCTTCTCCAGATCTAACGAGCTCGGAGCGACTCGAAATCTTTCCCCGCACGTCATTGGAGAACTCCAGATCACACGCTGCCCCTCTTGTCCCGGATATCAATGAAAACAAGTCATTCTCGATTTTAGAAATCTTCGGTTTTTCTTCCGTTTTATTTTGCATTTGGAAAATCTCTTTCCCGGGTGTTTCCAACTACATCTCCTTCTTTCAGTTATTTGTCGTTGCGTTCTGCGCAGTCCGTTCGTTGAGCTGCATTCAGTATCTGTCGATTCTCGTCGCCGAGTTCTCCCGCATTCATTCTGGGATACGTTGGGATAATTTATTCAATTCAATCAGAATATGTCCTACTTCTATCGATTTGAACCCGGGTTCCACCGCGTCCATCAGGAAATCGCGGTCTCTGCCCTCTCGTAGACGCTGCCGGCATCGGAGTCGGCTTATTTACTTATTTCAATAAATATTATTCATATTTACAAAAAAACGTGTAATCATCATGTTGCTCGGTACAATCATGAGCATCGTTGTCGTTACGGATGCTGATGCTATCGTCACCATGAAGGGTCTCCATCACGTTCATGATGATTGTTATTATCGTAATTATTATTACTGGTTGTTGTTGTTGTTGCAATCGGAGGGGAGTTCGTAGTTTATATACGTATGCTGAGTACAGGAGTTGCCGAACAAGACCCCAGTGAGTGTGTGGCGGGCTCTCAAAGAAACGAGAGTTTAAAGGTAGAAGGGCAAAGGGTTTATGAATGGCGAACTCTACGTATTACCTCCAAGAATCGTATATTTCAAGGAGATTTATCTTCACTACTGCGTCGCTAACGTTGACAACTTCCTGCCAGCCCTCGACAACCTGACTGACTGACTTTCTTCCATTCTACTTAGAAATCACAAAAACTTTTAAGTACAGCCACGGCCGCAAAAACGACGTATGGTGCGAGCCGCTAATTTTTTCAAGGGTTGCAAGGGCGAGTAAGTGGGTTTCGAAGGGGTAGAAGAGGAAAACGCTCCAAGTCTCTCTTTCTACTACGTATTCACCATGCCGCAGGCACGGTTGGGTTTGTTGATTGGGTAGGCGGTTGAGTTGGTGGGTGATTGGAAGGGTCGCTCGCGAGTTCCGGGAGATCAGAGTTCAAAAAGCCGGAACTCAGAGCGATGACTTAGTTTGGAATGCAAAAGTTCTCTCCAGACCGTCTTCCCAATGTGCTCTGCTCGGAGAGTCTCATCCAGGGGGAAATTCCGGGATCGGGATTCCCCGATTGATTTCCGGATTCCGCTCGATATCCGAATGTCTGCAGACGGGTGTTTCCAGAAGGTCCAGAAAGAGATCCGAAGTACAACAAAAGGAGTCGAAGAATAATAGTGTTGGTTTGTCTGCCCCTTTCCTTCGTTTGCTCCATTTCGCTTCCGTTTTCGAGGCTGGAGAGGCTCAGAAGTCTCCGAGCTGAGTGGAATGAGAATCTTTCCATGAGATTCGTTTGCGACTAATCTCGATGTCGTCGTATGTACACACAGACTCACACACACACACAAGCACGCAACTCGCTCACACGCGCCACGCACATCGCTCCGAACACAGTGTCGCTATATCTCTGCTCAATCGGTCGTCATCTACAGTAAGATCAGTGATATGACGTCGCGAAGTGTTTCCATACGTCTTCGGGTGATATGTCTCCGGGTCTAGTTCTGCGTTTACCCGTCGGACTCCGGCTGTGAAATTCTTCCAAATGGAGTACGGATGACACGATACGATCTCGGATCGTTTGCGTTGCCCGAACACAGCCGGACGCTGCGAATCGCCTCTGTTCTCGCATCAAAGTCTGATCACACGTACTTCGACGACAACTGTTTGGCCAGTTCTGCGTATTTGAGGAACTTCGAATGAGGTGAGTCGTTCGCAGACGATGCGGAATCCGAAGCGACCGATGGCGGTTGAGAGGGCGCCGGCGAAACGGAGCCGCGCTCGGAGTTCTTGTCCGTGTCTGAGTTATTGTCGGATTTGATGAAATGCATCTTCGACAAGTGGTGTCTGTAGGCTCCTTTCGAGACGAAATGTGTGTCGCAGAACGCGCACTTTATGGAAGAGCCTTCGGGGGAAGCGGTGGCTCCATCACCGCAGGCCCAAGAGAACGCTAGGATCGAGCCCGCGGCTCCGCCCGGTAGACCCGCCAGGCCCGCCGACGACATCGCCGACTGTCTATGGGTCTCGGTTTTGTCAAGAAGTTTCTCAAGCTCACGCAGCGGATTGTCCTTGTTCTTGTTTCTGGATTTCTGGGGTGACGGTGCTTTGATATCTTCGTGGATCGAGGCCGCGCTCTCCGCTCCGGGAGATCGAGAGTGAATTTGGCGTTTCTCGTCGCTAGCGACGGCGGCAGCGACCGCGAGATGATCGGGCGCTCCGGGACTCGAAGCCCTCGTCGAGGACTCCGAAGGAGCCGGCGAGGATCGGACGTGAGCTCCAGGTGCTGCGGGAGAAGGCGCGGAACGGCTCGACTGTCTATCGGGTGAACTGTTCCCGCCGTACTGCGCCCTCCCAATGCCGCTTGGAGTCGAGCCTCGGCTCGGATGGTCGAGACCTTCGGACGAGCCCGGGCTTTTGAGCATCTGCGCGGCGCTTATTGCACTGTTGAAGTTCCTCGGGGATCCCGCAGGATGCCACGGAGGATAAACTTCTTCATCGATGCCCAATCGCTGAAGAATTCCAGAGCCCTGCTGGCGTTTTCCCTTGCCATCGAATGATTTTTCGACGAGTTTCTCGAGCGACGCGAGCACCGAGCCGCCACCCGCACCGGTGGACGCGCTCGACGACGCCGACGTCCCGTGATGGAGATGGTGGTGATGGTGGTGGGAAACATGATTAGAATGGTGGGTGTCGTTGTGCTCTTTGGAGGAATCCACGGATTTCGGTGTCACCGACCGGTGGCTCTCGGAGTCGTCGTCGTCGGCGTCTCTGGTCGCGCTTCCGATCAGCGGCATTTCACCGAAAATTCTTGGGCATTGCTTGACGTGGGACACGAAGTCCTTCGATTCGACCTTGTCTCCGCACTCTTCACAGGTAATTCTCCCCATGGCCAGCTGGGCGAGAGCTTGTTCAGGGCTGGTGGCTTGTCTTCCGAGCTCGAGAAGCTTTTTGACGGGTAGAGACTTTTTCCCGCGGTCGCTCCGACCGGGGTTCCTCTTAGACGGTGGGGTGGTCGCCGTGGCGGCGGGCGGACTGGTGGCGGCGACGGCGCTCGCTGCCGCGTCGCCGAACATTCTCAGAATGTGGTCCTTGTAGTGGTTGTTCTTGACCATGTGGTAGTTGAGTTCCTTGAGCGATCCGAACGTCTGGTCGCAGACCTTGCACGTCAGGACGGCGTTCGCTTGCTGACTTTGGTTCTGAGCTGCCTTCTCATCGGGAGATTTCCACGAGACGATTTGCTCCTGACTGATGATGTTGGTGTAGTGTTGGGTGACTTTCATGTGTTGCGTCATGTCGGCCAAACTCTTGAACGACTGACCGCACCACATACACTTGAGGATCTGACGAGTTTGCTCGGCGCCCTTCCCCAGCCAGACATCTTGTCCGCGAACCAATTTACGAGGCAGAGGAACTCCGTCTTTCGTTGTTGCTTGCTGAGGATGCTGTGGCGGGGTAGGCGCATTATGATGAGCCTTTGCTGAGCTTGCCGCTTGATGATGCTGCTGCTGCTGCTGCGACAGGACCGAGGGGGCTCCGCCACCGACGGCTGCGGCGGCGGCCACAGCTGCCGCAGCTGCCGTGGCCTGGGCCGCCGCGGCCGCTACAGCCGCACTCGACGACAACGAAACCGAAGAGGGCGACGAGGACGACGACGACGAAGCGGCTGCCGCGTGCATTCCGGCCATTCCACAACGAGGCGAATTCTTCATGTGGATTGTCATATCCGCCAATGATTGGAACTGCTCCTTGCACCAGACGCAAGTGAAAACGTCTTTCGTCTGCTCGCCCGATCTACTGATCCATTGCGATTGCCAGGGATTCTGTCGGTTCGAGGGTCTGAACGAGTCCCGGGTTTTCAGGCCGTGCGCATCGAGTTTCGGTTGCTTCGCAGGTTTCCAATCGAGTGAACGGTTGGACGACACCGCCTTCGGGGTCGGCGCCCATTGAGCAGCTTCGATTTTCGACGCTAACGACGCTAACGGAGACATGGCCGATGAGGATAACGCTAAGGCTGGCAGACTAGAACGGGGGCATGCAGGCAATGTGGTGGCGTTTGAATTTGAATTGGTGGTGGTGGTCGTCGTCGTCGATGATGATAATGATGATGATGGGGTCAAACACCCTCCGTAGGAGGGCTTTCTCGACAGATCCAAAGGTGCATCAGGTGCGTCGCCGGGAGTTTTTGGACTTGGAGTTGCTCGTGGGAGAAGCAGCGGTGGGGAACGACTACTGTCCTCATCGTCCGAGGATCGGCGGACGCTGAAGTCGAGGGGATTCGCGGCTACAACGATCGATTCCGGCGAAGGGTTCGGCGAGCGCTTCACGTTCGCAGCTGATAACGTGTTGTTGTTGTCGTTCATGAGATCATGTTTCAGCGCAACTTCTCGATCCTCGGAATCGTCATCGCCTGGAACAAGTAATGAATAGGAAGGTGAGGATCGTTGGAATCATCATCATTATTATAATGAATAAAAAACTCGGCCACAGCTTCGCCTTGCGAACGCGCGATCGAGTGGCTCGATTTGCTCAGAGGTAATTCGAGCCGAATCGAACTGGGCAGGGCCTGTTTCAGAATACGGAGCGAGAAAAAAAACAAGTCAGTCAGCCTGTCTATCAGTCAGTCAGCTCTCTCTCTAGCCAGTGAAGCAACCAATGCACAAATCGTTCTCCGTCTGGCTTCAATTAATCATCGGAAGAGATATTTCATCTGGATGGGGCACCAGGCAGCAACGCACAGTCGCTGCTCGCCGACAATCGCAATCGGCGTCGATGATGACGACGACAACAATAACAACAGGACGATGAGTCCGATGCCGAGTAGGACTCTCAGTTTACAGAATACGCGGGGAAAAGGGAGAAGATGGCATGAGCCGTAGAGAGAAAATCTTTTCGCTCCTCCGTCTTGGAATATTTGTATATCATTCCTTTGTATATGCTCTTCTCGATGGAACCTTCTCTCCTGTCGATATCCTCCCGCCACTGGCCTCATTTTCCCTGTACTGCTCGATCCGCGCATAATCGTCGTCAGCTGTTCGGATCGCCCCCGCATTTTCGACTCCGCGATCGAGAGGAACTCGAGGAGATCTCGTTGACTCCACAAAATAATTTGCAGAAGTCGAAGGACCTTGTGATCGACCCGTCCGGTTAAGGATAATTCATCATGATGGATGACGAGTTTCGTCCTCGAATAATTTAGGGGTGGATCTCTAGAGAGTATCTGCCTAGCATCGGGTCATTGTGGATGAGTTTGACTTTTAGATTGTGCCCACATTTGGCATCCACGTCGACAGTCCTAAAAGAAAAGGAAAGATGAACTGGGACAGAGCAGGCGCATCGATCCATCGGGAGCGCAATGAACAGATCGGCGATAATGGAGAACTGGGGAAGATAGCCATGACGATGCAGTTGCAGAATGAAAGCTGTTGCCAAGGTGGAGCGGGTGCATTCATCAATCTATCCATCTGTCCATCCCAGGAAAACCATCGCGAAATCCATTCACACGCTGAGTCATGGATCATCGAGACTAGGAGAGACGCTACATCAATCAATCGCTCGCTCGCTCACTCGCACGCTTAGTGGCTCGTGTGTTCGACCGGCCGACCGACCGACCGACTGATCGATCCATTCATCCATCAGTCACTCTATTCATTCGGTCATCGCGGAAGGACTGACTGTCCGTCGTACGGCCAGTCGGTCCACCAGTTCCTCGGTCAGTAGTTGCTCTCGTGGTGAAGACACCGGCTTTTCGGTGTATGAAGTCTGTGTCCATGGATCTCGCAGCTCGCAGTCCATGTTTCTAACGAAGGCGGTCATAATAAATGATGCGTTTGAAGGCAGAAGAGAGGTACACGAAGGAGAGAAAGGAACGAACCAAGCTCATCATGGAGACGACGACGACGAGGAGGAGAGAAGACGAAGAAGCGATTGATGATTCACGCTTCTCCATTAATCAAAGTGAGACGACATCGTATGCCTCATCTCCCCTCACTCGGCCGACAGAGAAATATATGGATGGATGAAACAAGCGACAAGAGTCGCTGGATCGCAACTGCTCTTCGTTTTCGGCGGCGCTAGCGGCCGCCAATTTCACGAAGGCCGCCGCTCAATCGAAAGGAAAAAGGAATCGGTGGAGTCGTCGCCGAAAGGATCACTTCGAACGGGCACGGACTATCTCTCTCGCCGTGTTTCGCTCCTTCTCTCACAAACGGTAGAGAAACAAGCAGTTCATCACTCCATTGTTCTTTGACTTCAGCGAGAAATATTGAGGGGAAGGACGCGCGAGAAGAGTGGAACCATAAATCCACAACAGGTCCACGACTTCATCCATAACGTCTCTTGTACAACCACGGCTGGTGCTTCGTCATTATTATTAAAAATCGCTATTTAGCTGCTGCTGCCGCTGCTGGTTCGGCTACTGCTCTCTGTCGCTGCGCTGGTCATGTTGTATTTATAATAGAACACATGCATAGACGTTCCTTGGTATCGGTGACGGTGGCAGCCGTCAGAAGAGCCGGGAGAAACAACGGATGTCCCTGCGTCGGTTATTTATGGCTCGTCTGTCGTTCGCTCGCTCGCTCGTTCGTTCGCCCGTTCACTCATCCCGTCGTCCATTCTTCTCGTGATGGAACATACACGTAATCGTTAACGTGTGACGGGATCATCGCCGGAGATCATCGCGGCCGCATCAGATTCATTGACAGAGATCACAGGCTGCGGGAGCGCGACCGAGGTTTGCACCGTCATCGTCGGATCTGTCCTGGTCGGCGGGGAACTCTCCCCGGGATCCGGTCCGGAGGCCAGGCAGCTCTTCGTCGGGAAATACGAGCTTGCTTCGACCACGGGCGACCTCAGGACATCGATGCGTGCCGACCAGCGTGTAACGAACTCGTGACCGGAAAACGGAAAAGCCATTCTGTCTCGTTCGGTCCGAATTAGCGATCTTTCTCGTCCCAGTCCTCGGGTCGATCCCCGAATATGTCGAACAGGTATTCTGTCGCTCACCCCGAGACGTGAGCGCCCAGAAGGTCCGTCGTCGGCAGTCAGGTATAGAAATAGCTCACAGCCTTGACAACCGAAAGAGACATTTCTCTGCTGTTAGCTGCCTCGACAGGCCGAGCGAGCGCGCGTTTATGTGATTTGCACCTCGACTCATTTGTTTTTGAGACCGGCGAGCAACACCCTTACGAGCTCGGGTTCACTGCGTGTCGTGTTGTGATTGTCGCCAGAAACGAGAACGCCTCGGAATTCCGAATACTCACATCAACGGGCCGTACCGCCACAAAAAGATGCACGGCTCGCGGAACATGTAACAATGGTGCCCGATGGAACAAGTCCTATTTCCGTCTGAATAAGTCAACAGAGAAGGAGTTCATAGAATATCTACGGATCGACATTTTTGGATACGTAGCGGATCAGGAGGGTTGCCCGGGACATCGCGAGTGTCCAGTCGGGGAAACATTGTGTCCTCGGGCCCCCTCCGGGGATCAAGTATTCGATCCCTCGGAGTCCAGTAAATCGTAAATGAACACAGACGAGCGGATGGATCGATGACCGAGGCGGTCAGCTCAAGTGGGAGGGCAGGGGGTAGTCAGGGGTGGTAACGCCGGGCTAGAGTGCTGTAGCGTGGCGTAGCGCATCTCGTCGACTCGATGATCGTGAGTCATGCCTGGCCTCTGTCTTTGTCCGTCTGCATGTCCATCGGTGTATGTTTGCTGCTGCTGCTGCTGCTGGCACTAGTAGATCTCATCCCGACGACGACGATTCGTGGGCCGAGTGACTGACTGACTGTTCGTCGGCCTGACTGACTTTAGGCACAAGCTGATGGTTGTTCGCTGCTCGGTTCTTACTTGAACTCCTCAAGCGGCGAGCCGCGATCATAAATCAGAGTCGCCATTCGTCAGAGGAGAGCAGCAGCGGCGGCAGCACCAGCAGACATAAGTCCAGCGCTCACATAGCACACCACCGCATCACATTGAGGGCCTCTCTGCCTCGCCAGCCTGCGTGGCTGCCTGCCAGTCAGGCAGTCGGTTTGTGAATGAGCTGAGCTATGTAGAAAGTTGGTCTTTCGATCCGCAGTCAAGCCCCTTCCTCAACCGTTTTTATTTTTTCCTCTAAATGATATTCAACTCCAGGAAGCGATTTTCGTTTACCCCGCTTTGGCTCAGAAGGTTCGGCGGCAAAGCTCGCGCTTAGCGAGAGCGATCACGGCACCTTCGGAAGAGGCATCTCTGGCTCGAGAATCAGTTTTCTTCGTCCGGGACTTTCCCTTGGCAATTATCTCCTTGCTAATCGTTCTGCAGCTCATCGCCGCCGATAATATTGATAATATGTCTATTTGGATAGTCACCGTACCCCGATCGGAATTCCTGCCTCGAATAGGTACGATAATCGAGACTATCCGAATTTATGGAAACCCTTGTTGACTAGTCGGGGAGCCGGGGAAGGATCTCTACATGGAAGAGGTAAGCGCACGATCCTCGCCCACCACCGAGCGTGGCACGAACGAGCCAACCGAGCAATCGCCTGCTAGTCAAACCGCCCGCCCGCCTACACAAAGCCGCGCAAAGCTGACGTTTCCGTACGTCACCTAACGTGTCTGGCACGGACGTTGGAGTGAGTGCTCCGATCGAGAAACGAAGACCCGGTCGGTGGGAGGTCCGGACCCTCCCTCGTGCCAACACGTGGTCTCCTCCACGCGGCTCCGTAAAGTGGCGCCCCCCTGTAGATGCCCACTGAACTTCAACGTTGGAGGGGCGAAATTCGAACGGAGCCCGCCAAGCTCTCTGAGTCTATTTTCATTCATTCTTGAATCAAAATCGAGAAAAAAACGCGTCTCTTCGCAGCCAAGACGTTCGAATACCGGACTGCGAGGACGTACAGCGGCTACGGCGGAGCTTCGGACGCTGCAAATGCGTCAGAGGGTCGATTCTTCACGAGACTGACCCGTACGAGCGTATATCACGTGTCGCGGGTACAATCGTGTCGTAAGTTAACTCGTTCTCAGCCTGGACTGTGTCGGCACGTAAATTGGCAGCTTCACCGCGGGGTTGTTTGCGTCTCTTCAAGCGTCAATGTGCCAGCGTGAGTGACGAACTGTCTATTTGTCCGATCTGCTCCGTAGCCGTTCGGCTGATTGACTGATTCACGATCGGAGACCCTATTAGAGCAAGGTTTCATGCTCAACAACAGGAACAGTAACAACGACTGCCAGACGAGTGAGCCGACCAGCGGACGAGCGAACGAACGAACAACGATCGATCGATAGATGGACGTGTAACCGAGTCCCTGGGTAAGCCAAGTCGGCGCGTGGCATTTTTGACAAAACAGACACTAAATCGTGAATGACAAGCAGCCGATCATTCGACCCGTCTCTGAGCGCGCTCCGTCTACCGTAGGAAGCTATCCGTCCGAGCGACTGAACGAAAGCTACGCCGAAGGAATGCCGCGGCTGTTCCGTTCGAAACCGATGGCAAGCGGGCGGTGCTTGGCACCCATGATGTTCGAACTCATGGATTCATGCTCCCGCTGTAGCTGTTGTTGTTGTTGATCTTGTGAACTACACCGACTCCGTAGCGTTTTGTTGACGCAATATCAACGGATTCCCCGCTTCGGTACACCGATTGATATTTTCCCCGCGCGAAGATTCAACCTCTGGACGAAAACGGTCGTCCACACCAATTTACCGGCTCCGGCTGTGTAACGTCTCGAAGTAGAATACTACATTATAAGAATAATAATGATTATTATTACTGGTGGACGAGACCGTGGAGGACGTCGTCTGCTGATTATAATTCTCAGAAATCGCTCGAGACTTGTTTTCTCGCCGCTTTTCGGGAACAAAGACCACCTTAACGGCAGCACTCGAGCGTCCAATCGCGACGAGCTATGACACACAAGAACTGAGCGAGACTGTGAGACAGACACAGACAAATAGAGAGAGATTGTAAGAGATAGGCTTTCCTTTATGATGGAGAAGACGACGACGTCGGTGACCAGCACCATTATGTGGAGGGAGAGAAGACCGGCCACGGATCTGGTTCTCGAAGGCTCACAAGACACTGTCTTAGTCAGTCAGTCAGCTCCTCGAAACAAACGAATCAGGAGCGGCTTGAATGAATGAATGAGTGAGTGATAGAGTGAACAAATGAGCGAACAAACCGACTAACAGTGAAACCATTATATCCATTAATTGTCGTTCCTTCGTTCGTTCGTCTGTCCGTCCTTCCGTCCTCCATACCGTCTGTCTGCCCGATCGTCCCTTGGTCTACTCTGGGTCTGCCTTTTCACTAAGGTCTCGACTCGGGTTCTTCTCCTGGAGAGTCTATCTACTGGCCGGACTCCCTCCCAGCGAAGGGCGGATACCTTTCCCTACGGCGCGGCGGACTCGTTCATTCGTCCATCCGTCAAACTATCTATTCATTTATCCATCAGCCAGTCGGTCCATCCATCTATCCAGTCGAGCGTTCGCTCATGTGGTGCTTGCGATGCTCGTTGTCGGAACAGTTAAATATAGTTTCCTCAAATGAGACATGGAGAATAATGGGCTTTTCTCGGCACCGACCGACCGACCCTCCTACCGGTAGACGATCCAAATGTTGCCCAGTTGAGAGCGAAACAGAAGAGCTCGACTCCATCACGTATGAGAATCGGGTGACGTGATTCATTTTAAGCACATCAGGTCCCGAGTGTCTCGGACCGACCGCGATCGAAATAACGAGAAAACATTCCTGAAGAGTGGGAAAAAATCGAGATTTCACGCGCTCTCCATGTTCTCCCATATCCCGCACCCTCGGTGGTCAGTCTATCCTCGGCGAGACATGTGAGCCAGTGCTGAACTGGCCGGTCTTGCCAAACAGCTTGCCACCACCGTCTAAAAGCCAACCAAACGAACCAGTCAGTCAGTCAAATAGGCAGTCAGTTGGCCAGGCAGACTGGCTGGCAGGCAGGCATTCTGACTGAGCCCATCATGTAAATCAATCAAAGGGCATCCCATCCAATGGTTGCCGCAGCCGCGGCGGACATTCAGCCGGAGAAATATGACCGACATAGTTACGACGACTCTGGGAACAACGAACGAACTGACTTTCTCTCGCAAACTGAGTGACTGACTGACGAACGGACTCCGCCGATGACTGACAAACGGAGTCGAAAGTCCATCCCGAAAAAATCCCGGAACGTCCGAGACGTGCCGAGAACGCGGACGCCGAAGTATCTTCGACCGTCTCGCCGTTCTCAGAAGAATCTCTCCACAGGATCAATAATCGAGGAAGTTTTACCCCCTCAGACGCCGTTTCTAATGTTGGAGCATGAAATTGGAATTTCCAATGTTTGTGGATGCTCGGTTTCGAGCCAGCATGGCGCAAGTCCTGAGACCGACGATTGTGTCAGCGATGGTTTATGTCGTTGTAGGCTGACTGCGTTTGAGCATGCCATAGAAAGTAAGCAAGTAGGCAGCACGACAGATTTTGGATTGCATCAAAAATCTGTTTGTCGAGCTAGCTGAACTGAATCACCGCCTCCGCTGATTCCACGAGGAGATACTATCATTGACTGTGCACGGAAGAGTCAACATGACGACTGGGCTGTGAGCGAGAAAGGAACTCTTTTGACCAGTGAAATTCATCATCAATCATTAATCAACCTCTGTCTATTAAATGTCGGAAAGGAAGCATTGCCAATTCAATTCTGAGTAAGCTCAGCCTCGAGCGCTAGGATCTGATTCCGACTCACAATGATCCCGGAGCCGCCCAGGCCTTCCCCAGCCAGGAAGCATCTCCGGAAGAGGGGAGACGTTTGCGGTAGTTTCTTTGCGGTAAAAAATCGGAAATTACCCAGATGGCTGAAATTGGGATGGGGAGGGCATCGAATGACTCCGGAAAACTCGAAGGGGCTCCCCGAAAACTCCGCCACTCATCCCGATAGCATACTGAGTGATCCGACTCTCAGTCTGCGATGGTGCTCGACGGCGAAAGGCTTGCGAAGAAGGCCTCGTTCCCCGCTGGTTTCGATTTCTGGCGAATGCACTCATTCTCTGAGAAGTGCGCTTCATTTATGTCAAAAGAGAAGAGAGCTGCCGACGAAGACGAATAACGTCGGCGGGGGTCAAGATCGAATGTGGAGCGCCATTTTTCCTAAACAGTAGTAGTGTCAGTACCCGCTAACTTCTTTGCTCACCTACCGAGTTTGCTTTCAGGCGCCACGAAGCGCACCTGAGCATCCGAATGATTCAGAGTACGAACGAATCTTTCGAGTGAACTCATTAGAATCAAAGGGTTGTGACTTCTACGACCAATCGCTTGCGGTGACTTTGCATCCACGAAGGCGGCAGATTTGAAAGAGACGCGGCGGAGTGCGTTCATTCTGGTAGCTTCTGTTCTCTGACAAAGTCACCGATTCCGCTAATCGAATCATTTGGATTTCGAGATTTTCGGCAGAGATGCTCCGCAGTCGGACCTTCGCGGACCTTCGACGAAGGGCCTAGGTGATAGCCGAAAGCTGCGCGGCGCATCGATCTTTGTGCAGTGGATAAGTTTCTCGATTGATGCTTTTTATCGAGATAGAAGGCAGTTTTCGGAAGATTGAAAAACTCCATGGGGCAGCGGAGGAAGGCTCAGGTTTTCTAGCCGTTCCCCGAACTCGGAATTTCGAATGCGCCGCATTATCATCGCTTCGCCAGCCAAGTCGCTCTGTGAGTGCGCAGTTGGGAGATGTCTGATTTTTCGATGATAATCTATCAAATCTATTGTCTTTCGGGAGTCGACTACGAATGTCGACTAATATATTGCGTCCGGGATGCGACGAGCGATGCGCTTGCTTGCTTCTTCGCTCGAGTCGACTTAGCAAGCGATCTAGCCAAGAAGCCAGCCGGCTGGTTCGTGTCCTAGTACAATTGGCACAGAACGACCGTAACACACACGCGCGCTCACAAATGTTTCAGAGCGCCCACGTTATGCATTTTGTATTTGACGCTCGCGGAGCCGGAGTCGAATAGCAAGGAGCGCTGGACTTCTGGCAAAGTTCAACGTTCAGAGAAACCGGAGTTCTCGAAACGATGGGCCCTCCGGAAGCGATTTTATAGCTTTTCGGCGAGGCACCGGAAGACTACCCCGAGTATCAACGAGATGACCGCGATATTTTTTCTCTACACATTCCAGCCCGTTTTCCACCGTGCCGTCGAGTTCCGAAGCAAAAAACATTTTTGGGGCACGAAGCCGCCGAAAGAGCGAGCGAGCCTGCCTGAGAGCATTGAGGGGTACGGCGACGACGACACATCGGAGTCGCGGGGATCAATAACTCCAAGTGTTTGAGACTTTGGACTCGTCGACCCAAATCGATATCTTCAGATGTTGATTAAGCTGGCCAGTAGTCGCTCCGGTGGATTCGCTCGGTCGCTCGCTTGGTCGGTCGGTCCGTCGTTCGCTTTCTCCCTCGTTGTCCAGCAGGCGGCTCGACCGAGGGCCAGTTTTTCTCATCGAGATGGATGCACGGATTGGTAACGGAATTGATGGATGTATCGGCAGAGGACGTTTCGAGATGAGCATCCGCTCTCCTTCTCCGAAGCGAGCGATCCGAGGCCTAAGGCTCGGAGGTCTTGGCGGGGATCTGCCTGAGAGCTCGATCGGCCGAAGGCACAGACGTAACGGACGCGACGAACGACGGTTTGTGGTCAAAGGCCTAAACTCAGAGGCTCGGATGGCTCACCGGTAAATCGACCAGAGCCGCACCGAGCAGTCAGTCGTCAGTCAGTCAGTGAGCGAGCTGGACGGTCGGTTGGCCGACCGGCCGGCCGGCCGGCGGGCCAGCCAGCTAGGCAGCCATTCAGCTAGCGAGAGTCAATATCACAATTGATCACCGTCACAGATCAAGCTGATTGATTAGACTGCAGCAGCAGCGGCGGCATCAGCAGCAACCCGCAGATCCGCTCGTCGTTGGTTCGTCCGTCTGTCCGACCGACCATCTATCCGTGCGTTTGTCCATCCATCCGAACAGGCAAGCGAGCATCCGTCCATCCGTCTGTTGGATCGCCCGTTTCTCCCTTCTGCTCCGTCGAAAACTCGATAGAGACATTCAGAGCGAGCCCACAGGCATCAACGAATTACGAGTACTCCCATCAGCCTCACGACATTCGGGGGATTCCACGGGGTGGGAAATACGGATTTCGAACGATCAGCGATCAGACAAGGATCCGAAACGGCATAAATGAATACTTCTCAGAAATAAGAATTCCGGCCTCTTAAACTTTGGATACAGTTTCGCGGTCGAGTTCATGCGTTGACATTGAGTACTTGGTGGCGACGTTTCCGTCAATACACACTTAAGCGTGACCACGACACTTCGATAGGCTTCGGGAGTCGATAATGAGACAACGAATTCGAGACGAAACAGATTCATTGAGGTTTCCCTCGCTCCGTCGAAAGTGGTCTCGCTACACAGGAGGCAGAAGGGTCGACGGCGGCGGAGGACGGTATTCGAGGTTTAGCGGTCGACGAAGGATCCACTGTAAGTGCGCGAGTGTGTGCTGGATGGAAAAGAACGAGAAAAGGAGGCTGCTGCTGCTGCCGCTCGCTTGTGTGATGGAGATTCATCAATGCCATCCGATGACTGATGGACGAGCAGACCGGGAGAGGACAGAGATCGACCATCAAAGAGGATTCGTTCCGTCATATCGATATAGCCATGAGCCTTCACCCACCACCGCCGATGCCAACATAGCCACCACCACCACTACCACCACCGCTACCTCGATAAGTCGTACGTACTTGGTTCTGTACGTCAGGCGTGAGTTTGTGTTGGTATTGTTGTTGTCATTGACGCTGTCGTGGTGCACGGAAGCTCGACCTTCCGAGAGTGTTGGAATGCGAATGTGTTGGACATGGCCGAGGATTCTGGGCCCTCTGAATCGGGGCTTTTTTTTCCATTCTTCCAGGAGGAAGGGAGAAGACGCCACAATGAGGAGTCCGAACGAGAGGAGCAACAACAACGAATGACCTCGCTCCCGTGAGGTGTCGGTGGCGAGAGGTCCCTTGGCGTCGAGGAACGTGGCAGACGTGGCGATTCATCAATCACTCAACGATTCATAGAAACACTCATTGTATCCCAGAGAACAAGCGAGCAAGTGGACAGCAGTCCACAGGAGGGGAAATCGCTGTCTGCCGTCATGGTGGACGCTGCAGTGCCAGCAATATTGGTTGGCTCGTGGTCGATATGAGCAATGCGTGCCACCGTCGGCGACGTCGCCGTAACCGTTGACGCATCGACACCGCCGCGCCATCGTCGCCGGCAGCGTCCGTCGCGCGCCGCGCGCTCCGTTCGTGAAGTGTCGAACGGCACGAGATTTCGGCTCGACAGATACCCGCCGACGAGGGACACGGAACGAGGAGAGACATCGATAGTGAGAGCAAGCGTCGTAGAGGAAAAGGAGAAGCTTTTAACGATGACGACGACGACTCGTCCGCCGCCGCAGCGGCAGCAACGAAGGCGGTGGTGGTGGCGGCAGCGAGAGGAGATGGAGGAATACATCAACGTCAAATTGGCTCCAATGAATGATTGATGGATCGCTCCGCCAGCCATCCAGTCAACCAACCGACCAACCATCTAGCTGGCAGCAGCAGCAGCAAGCAAGCTGGCGAGCAGACCAACCAGTCAGTCAGCGTGTTTGCCTGTGAGCTGTGAGAATTGCTCTGAGAGAAGCGGCACGAGACAGACAGCGAGAAATGAACAGGCTCACTCGTTTGCACTCGTTTCATTTGGAAACAGAACTACCGACCGTGCGACTCGGTTAGTCTTTTAACCGGTGACCGAGCGAGACCGTCAACGCCCCTACAAAGCTCTCGCCTCGCCCCAGAACCGAGGATTTGACGTTCGAATTCATGATTCGGTGGAGGAGTCCCCCCGGGATATCGTCAAATAGCTTCTGCAGACCACTTCGCGAATTCCCTCTCCGACGATGGGGACGAAGAGCCGAATGATTTCCGAGTTCGAGCTCACGGACCTCACGTCCCCACTGGAGACATTTCATCAGACTCGACATCGACTCTCTCCCACCGTGAATTTCGTGGAATCCCTCCACTTCCGATCCCGGTGTGGGGGATGGACGATGAACTCGAAAATTCACGAGATCCCCTGCGAGCCGGAGAAACCAGCTCTCCTTTGAATAACCGATGTATTGCACGCGAGCGATGATCTCTGTTCACGCATGATTCATCGCCAGCAGCTCTCGTCACCGAGTCGGTCAATTACTCAGAACAATGACGTTATCGTCGGCTGCTTCTTCAACTACTGATGATTTTCCGAGAATGGCAAAATGCGTCCCGTCCCTTCGTGATTTCGATTTCCGCAAGGTATTTCCCCCCGACTCTCTAGAGACATTGGGAGGACGATGGGAGGTCCCTCCCGAGAATGAGTTTTCGGGTCTTTCCCAATTAGAAACGTGCCGACTCGTCATCGCGGGCCGGAATGCAAGCCGAATCCACATTCTCGGCGAAAGCGAAACGGTCTGGCACGACTTCGACCAGAGACTTCTCCAGGACACCTAATCTGAAGCTATCTTTCGTGAATGAACGGTGAAATTCAGGGTCATCCACGCACCGATGCAATGACCCAAACACATGACAGGACGGGCCACCACGTATTCCCCTCGTCCCGCGCGCTCCTTCACTGAGCAGGCTTCCCGTCGGGACTTGGCAACAAGTACTTGTTTCTCCGCAGAGGAATTTCTCAGAATCGACGGATACTCCACGGCCTCCATCGTAAACGCAAACTCGCATCGGACCGAACGCGGTAATAATGAAAGAGAGAGAACTTACATTTGCTTTTTTTGGGAGAATCTGCTGTTTCGCCGAAAAGGGCTGCTTGATCCTGTTGTTGATCGTGATCGTCCTCGGCACCATCGACAACAAGTCTACAAGATCTCGGCGGCCGTTTGCGTGGACGACGACGTGTCGTCGGCACGATGGGGTTCTGCTCGGCGGGCAAAACGCCCTGAACTTGGACAACCATTCCGTTTGTTTCCTTTTGTTTCTCCTCTTGGTCGTCTTCGTGTTCTTCTTGCCGTTGTTGCGGTGGCTGTTCCGGCGGTTCTTCCGGATCGTCGTTTTCCGTATCGACTTTTGTGACACTCTGCTGTTGTTGTTGCTGCTGAGTCGCCGGCGAAGCTTCGTCGGACGAGTTCGGCAGATGATCGCTGATGTCTCTGTCCGAAGCCGACGACAGGTCGTCGGCTTTCAGCTCGACGGTACACGCTGGCAACTTTGGCTCGGGCAGGTTGTTGCCTGGGGTAGCCGTCGCCGGAGTTGGCGAAGGCTCATCAGCAGCAGTAGCCACAAGTTCTTCTTCAAGCAACGTGTTGTACGGCGGTTTCGAACGCCAGCGTTCGAAAACACAGCTAGCCGGCGTTTGTTTAGATCCGATCACCGTGAGCGGTTCGCACCGTCGACGCACAAAACTTTTCACTCAACAACTTCACTCGAGATTCACTTGAAACGGCATCGGAATCACGAGAACCGAACGCTCTCTGTTGTCACTCGCTCTGCACTCCGCTCATCTGTCACGAAGTGCCTGCAGCTTTCGAATACTTAAAGTAATCCAGTGTTGATGAGTTTGTTTCACTGTCTTCTCTTGTGTGGCACACTTTCAAACTTCGTCGATCAACATCGATGATCCGTACGAGAACGAGTGGGTTGTGAGAATTTCGAGGGCCTTCCTCGGTCGAGACAACAACAATATCGACGGAACGGTCAGCGTTGCTGTACTTCACGGCGATAGCCGGTGCCAACACTTGGCAGAAGAGTTAACAAATTGTCCAGCGGTCGCGACAACATGGATGGATTCGCGCGGGCACTACGGCGACAACAAACAGACGGGACTGACTCGATCAGTGACCTACGTCGACGATATGTTGTGCTCATCTGAGTCGGCTCTACTCTGATCTAAGAGCAACGTTGCTGGTAGCTGCTGGCTGTCAACAGCGCTCCCCTCTCCCAGAGAGCCTCTCCGACCGGAGAGGGTGATTCCGCCGAGTTGGCGGGCTCCGTCGTCTCCCTGCCATTAAAGCCTACCTGCGCGACACGTATGTTATGGGCGCCAGCCCGCTAGATCTGTCCGACTACCCTTCCTCACGTCAAGACGCCCTGTCATGACAGACATCCATACATCAAAGGCGAGCCTCGTCTGTATCGCTTGTGATTATATGACGGACACAGGACAGGGTGGTCGGGAATCCGCCAAAGCGGCGGCGCGCAACCGGCGCATTGCCATTAGGCGTCTTGACCGCCGGGGGCCTCAGTGGAGCAAGAACCGCTAGTTTGGCGGCGGGCCCTGAGATGGAAGGAAGCCTGTCATGACAGACAACCATACATCAAAGCTCTGTATCGGGTATTACCACCACCCTGCCAACCGACAGCCAGCCCTTAGTCAGTCAGCCGGCTGGTGAGCTAGCTGGCCGGTCGGTCGGCCCTGCCAGCCACGCAAGA